>NW_023397489.1:93516-211503 GCF_004126475.2 Phyllostomus discolor | reverse complement strand
TGTTTATCCTCAACTCACCCCAACCTAAGTTGAAATCTAATACAAATTCTAATACTAAATTTAACTTTAAACTGAAGATTAACTGTAGACCTAATATTAACCAAAATTCACAACTTTATCTTATCATGCAAACTCACAATCCCTCAAAACTCAGCCTCACTCACAGCCTAACTTTACCCTAAACCTAACCCTAATGCTAAACCTACAGGTAACACTAATCATGACACTTAACTTCAAACCCAACCTCACACTCTAATGCTCACCACTAGCACAAACTGACGCTCTTACCCTAACTATGATTCCAAACCTAAACCTGAACAGACCTGAAACTAAATGTTAAATTTAACCCTAACTGTAACCCTCATTCTTACCCTTACCCTCAGGCTCACCTTTCATTAACCGAACCCTCCTCCTCACCCTCAACTTCACCCTCACTCTGCCTTACACAGACCCTCACCCTGCCTTACACAGACCATCACATGGACCCTATCTCTAACCCTACTTCTTATGTTAGCCCTACAACTGATCTTAAATGTAACCTAAACTTACACTAACACTTTACCTTACCATAGACCTAAACTTATTTTAAACCCATCTGTAATTTAAATTATAGCCCAAGTCCTAAAACTAAACTTAACTCCAAACCTAACCATAAAACCCAACACTTACTGTACCTTTCCTATAATATAAATGCTAACCTTAGCCCTGGCTGGCATAGCTCAGTGGATTGAGTGCAGGCTGTGAACCAAAGTGTCCCAGGTTTGATTCCCAGCCAGGGTACATGCCTGGGTTGCAGGCCATGACCCCCAGCAACCACACATTGATGTTTCTCTCTCTATCTCCCTCCCTTCCCTCTCTAAAAATAAATAAGTAAAATCTTTTTAAAAAATGCTAACCTTAATCAAAACTCTAATCCTAACCTTAACTTTTGCTTTCCCTAAACACTAACTAATTCTAAACCTGACATTAAACCAATTTATAACTTTAACCCTAAATATTACATTCTTCCTTATCCAAATCCTGGCCCTCAATATCAATCAAAGTCTCACACTATTTCTCACACTAAAATAAAACCTACAACTAACCCTAACAGTAACTTTAACCTAAAATGTAAATGTAACTCCAACCTAAACCCTAACCCTACTTACATACCTAAACTGCACCCTGACTCTAAACCTAATATAACCAAACCCTCACCCTCCACCTCACCAACACATTGCTTCACCAAAAGCCTTACTCAATGCCTCACCCTCAAATCTAACATAAGCCTAAGTCTAACTATAACACAAAACTTCATTTTAAATATTACCCTCATACTCACCCAAGTACTTACCATAACTCTAATTCTTATATTTAGCCAGAACTCTAACCATAACTTCAAAAGTAACTTTAAACCAAATCTATCCCAAACTCTAACCCTGAATTTATCTTTCACCTAAAACTCACTCTACTCCTAGCACGTATTTATTTCTAGCATACACCCAAAAGCCAAAGCTAGACCTGATTTGAATGAAGCATAAGCCAAACCCTATTAGTAACCCTAAGCTTACCCTCATTATAACACTGACCCTAATATGAACCCCACATTTTAGTACCTTCCATACCTCTAACCCAATCTTTAATCTTAATCATAACCCCAGACCTAACTCTCACTTTCACCTTAACCTTCACACCACACTAACCTACACTCATACAATCCTCACCCCCAGCCTTAACCAAAACCTTACACTATCCCTAACCCTAACCTTAACCCTTACAACAAGTCAAACACTGAATCTAAACCTAAACATCACACTCACACTCAACCTGACCCTAATCTTAACCCTAACTCAAACTCTAACACTAACTTTAAACCTAAACTTAATTTAAACCCTAATGCTTACACTAACTTCAACCCAAAATGTAACCATAAACCTAAACCAAACACAAATTCTAAACTAAATTTAATCCTAACTTTCACTTTCACCCTCACTTTTCCTCTAAGCCGAAATCTAAATTTATACTTACCCTAAACCAAACCCTCCGAAACCCTAACCCTAACCCTCACTTTGACCTTTACCTTACTTCTAGCCCTAACAAGAAACCTCATGTTTACTCTGTGTCTCACCCTCACCCATAAGCTAACCCTAAACCAAACACTAACCCTCTCCAATATCCTTACCCTTATCATCTCCCTAAGCCTGACACTAAGCCTATCCCTAACACTAGTTCTAATTCTCACCCTTACTCTAAACACCAACTTAAATTATCTGATAATCTACCCTAAAACCCTAACTCTAACCTTAAATCTATCCCTAAGTGTAATCATATGCCTTATCCTAAATCTAAACCTAACATAAATCTAACCCTATCCCTTAGTCTAACTCTAACCAAACCATACCTATAATTCTACCTTTAGTTCTGACGACTATTTATCCCTAAATCCTAAAGCTAACCCTCACTCAAACACTGCTCCTGATTCTAATCCTAAACTGAACCTTAACCTAGACAATAACCCCAATCCTATCACTCACTCTCATACTAACACTAATTTTATCCCTAAAATTCACCCTTACACTCATCTTCATTTGAAGGCTTCCTTAACTCTGACACTACACCTAACTCTCGCCTAACCCTAAGCATAATTCAAAACATAAGCCTGAACAAAGACTATACTCACTCAAATTCAAACACTAACTTTAAAATTACCCCTAACCTAAAATCTATCCATAAACCATCCCTAAATGTAACCCTAACCTAGGGTGTGGGTTTGAGCCCTGGTTGGCAGCGTGGGTTGGGGTGTATACAAACACCAACTGACCAGTGTTTCTCACATTTTTGTCTCTAGAAAAATCAATGAAAATGTCTTTGCGTGATGGTTATAAAAATTATTTTGAAGAAATGTCACTTTCCTCTTATTTACTTGAGTTTTATTACCATACTTCTCTACATTTGTTTCCATCTCTCTCTGTCTCCCTCTCTCTGTCTCTTGCTCTCCCCCTGTCTCAATTCTCTGTCTTCATTTCTCACCCTTTTATATCTTATTAGGAAGTTCGGGTACTACGGGCTTATATAGTTTTCCACATGTAATAAGTCTGAATCCTCTTCCCTCCTTTGAAAGAAAAACAGAAGTCAAACAACTTGATTATAGAAATAGGAAGAGAGAAGCACAGAGATTTCAATTGGCTGCTCATGGTCATATAGGCCAGGAACTGAGAACCCTCCAAAGTCTGGGTGACTCATGTCCACTTTAAGTCCTGAGACTTGATCTGTCCCTGACATGGAGGGAGAGAATGTGGTGAATGTCATTTGGCCCCCAGCTACCAGCACACAGAGCTGGTCAGAGGTGAAAGTGACCATAAGCTGTTCTGTACACCCAGGATCTTAGATGAGGAGAGTGAGCCCATATTTCAGACTGCAATGTAGGTACAACATGGGGGTCTCCCTGGCTTTCCCAAAAATGTCTCTCACTGTCTCACTCCCCCAAGAAAGTGAATCTCCAATTCTCCACCACCAAATGCTTAAAACATGTAGTTCTGTTCTCACATGTTTGTGGAAATGCTAGACAAAACACTATGTTGTTTGAATTCACAGTAAGTCACATGTTTCTTGAATTTTACTTTTGTGATGATTGTTTGAACTACCTGCCCCATCATCAGTCAGCTCCAGTGTAAATCCAGACATTCTGTAAGACTTACGCATAATCACATCTAATAGAAAGGTTTATAGGGGGGAATGGAGGGGGGATTAAGCTATTATATAGGGTTCTGTGCTACTTTTTATCTCAAAGACTTAGATTCCCTTGGTCAGGAGCTGTTGCCTCACATGTTTCATGATGTTTCATAAAGAGACCATTTCCCACAGTGAGGAAATCTTTCATTGTCATTTCAAATTGTGATTTAATTCAGTTGTCATGTCAGCACGTCAGTTGGGAACATCTAAGTGTGTCCTTCCTGATGGTATTAGTTTGCTTGTGCTGCCAAAATATTGTGTCATTAGAGTGGGAGAAATGTAGAGGATACTGGCCAGCAGTATCCATCTCGGCTGCAGATGCTCGTCGAAACATGCTAAAAACATACACAGAAATAACCAGGTCGTGTGGGGAAATAGGAACAGAAGGGCCACTCCTCACGTGGGAGTGCCTTGGACACCCTCTCTCTGGTGGGGAGAGCACCCCATTCCCCCTCCAGAGAGGCTTTTTATTGGTTTCCTTTGAATAGGAATTCAGGTAAAAGCTCATTACTCATTGCTAGGAAGTAAGGATCAAACAATAGATAACAAGGAAGTCTGAGGGCCTATTTTGAGTCAGGGTCAAACAGCTGTAAAACTTGAAAGAACAAACTTACTTCTTCCTTGGACCCTTATCATTCAACTGAGAGCATTCTAAACAAAGCAGGTTTCACAGGATCTTACATATTCTTTCTTAGGCCTGATCACCCACGAACCTGCCCTTCTCAGCACAGAGCTGCACCACCCTGTCATTGTTTCAGGATTAGGTGGAGCAAGGGAACTAAGGCAACCAAGAGATAAGGAGATTTTCTCCCAGACTCTGAGGATTCAGGCTATATCACAGCCGAGGAGCGAGGATCCATCACCCCCTTTTACTGTAGCCCCCAAAGTCCTTTTTGGGGGCCTTCCATGTGATCGTGCCTGTCTTAGGTCGTTCCCCCCTTGGGGAATCCCACCCATCATTGGCTAACCGACCAAGCATTGAGGTTCAGTTATGAATGAAGCAGCAGAAGCAGCTCTCCTGCCAGAGAGATAAGCTTTTGTCTCCTTGCTGGCTTACGGTCCAAGGCCACTCCCTCAGCCTTAGCCTTGGTGGAGGTTACAGCTTCGGATACCAGGCACGGCAGTTCCCAACAGAGAAGATATATAATTTATTTTTTAAAAAATTCTGGGTGTTACAAGTTTGAGATCAGGTTGTGGTAAGCACTGGATCCACCACCATGACCTCATTAACTTTAATTTCTGAAAAGCCATCAATCCCAATACAGGAACCCTCAGGGTTAATGGGCTACTAGATTTCAAACTCTGAATTTGTGGAACAAAATTTAGTTTCAAGGTATGCTAATTTTTGGCTGAAGAGTATCACAAAAGAATGGTGCTATTGTTTCAAGGATATGAATATGTACCATTTTCATACTTTTACACCAACAGGCAGATTCCAAACTGGAAAGGCTGTAGCAGTAACATTGCCACCTGCACTCTCTGGTCACGGCTGCTTCAATGCACTCAGCCTGACTTGGACCTGGTGTCAGGTTGTTCATATTCTCAGTGCTCCTTCATAGCCACTTGTTTCATTGATACTTTAATAATTACTGTGATGCTCTTGGGCCACATAAAGATTTGTTAATTCCTGTCTTGTTTTCTCCAATTCTTTGCCCGTAATGGACTATCTGGCTAAGCAAATTGTCCAAGTAATTGCCCCTTTGCTAAATCTAAAATGTCCATAATGAGGGTATGAAAACTTGGTTTACTAGAAAAGCAAGAACTATTAATGTCTTATTTGAAATTTCAAAAGTTATTATAATGTGAATTTTATTTGTATAGTGTCTCCAGATGAGAAAGGGATTGTCAGGCAGTGCTTGGTGTGGTTCCTGAGATTGTAGCCCCACCAGAGAAAGCTCTGAAAGGTCTGGAAATTCTCCCTGGAAAACAAGGTCATAATGCAGGTGGTAGGCATGACTGGATTTTAACACTGGGTGTCCCATGGAAATCAGGCCTGTCATGTACATTTTTGTCCTCTGAAGCCAGCTCTGCTCAGCGATCAGCCCTGTTAGTATAACCCAGATGCTTGAATTCAAGGTACAAGGAGTGAAACTCCCTACTTCGTGATGTACACCTTTACAGCCATCTGGCACCTGCATGTCTCACAGACCCCAACCTGTAACAATTTCTGTGTTTCTGCAATTGTTATCTATAGATAGTCATAGTTCTTTTTTTATTACTGTTGCCTGTTGGACATTAATTGATAAGCTATGCACTTGTGCTGTGCCCCCCTGCACTTACCAGCCCTACTAAAAGCCATGTAGGAGAGGGACTTGGGGCATTCTCCACTACAGGGAATCGCCCCTCTTTTTGCCACTGGAGCAATAAGATTTTAGGAGGCACATCTCCTCATTTCCATCTACAGAGGACCTCGGGGAACCTCACAGGCCAAAATGCCCCCTCATCAGGTGCTTGAACAGGGACAGAGGCTGTTGTGGAAAATCCACCCACACGTGGGGAGATAACGAAGCACAAACTTTATTACCCGGGGGGGCTCAGAGGAGAATCCCAAATCCTGAGCCCAAAAAGGCTGGGTTAGGGGTCCTTTTTATATACCATTTACACAGGCAGAAAGGGAGGGGGGAACCAGCTGCTGAAAGCAAGCATTCAGAAGCAGGGGCAAGGTTAGTGACCTTCAGATAGTGTTACATAGCAACGTCTTGCTAGCCGGCTCCTTACCTAAAAATAACTTTTACTCAGCTTTTGTCCTGACAAAACTTGCAAGTGTTACAGAGAGCAGTTTCTTTTCCTGCCACAGTCAGCCCTACTAAAAGCCATGTAGGAGAAGGACTTGGGGCATTCTCCACTACAGGGAATCACCTTCCTTTTTCCTACTGGAGCAACAAGATTTTAGGAGGCACGTCTCCTCATTTCCATCTACAGAGGACCTTGGGGAACCTCACAGGCCAAAGTGCCCCCTCATCAGGTGCTTGAACAGGGACAGAGGCTACGAGGAATCGCCATGAGCACACATCTACTTAAGATGGGATTCAGCACCTTCATCCCACAGGTAAAGGAACAGTGGTATCAGGAGCTTTCTGGTTATCCTGCAGCTGTGTGTAAATTAAGGGAAAAGGGACTTCTTCCAAAACCGCCTTTTTGTGGCCATTTTGCATTCCCACTCGCCTTCTCTCCTCTGCATCCTCTTTAGTGAGTAGGATTCTTCCTCTCTCCCAAGCATGACATACCCAGTGGGCATGAGGGGAACAGTTAAAAGTCACTAGGGCACCTCCAGCTAGAAGACACTCATGAAAGGATAAGATGGAGTGTGTACCAGGACAGAATATTAGGTTTCCCACCAACCACATGCAAAATTCCAAGCAAAAAGAGGAACACGGTAAGAATGTGGCAGGAGAAGAAAACTCCCAAAGTTTCTTATGCTCTGTAACTGTAACACTTGCAAAATTTCACACAGGACTGTAGAAGCTGACAAGTCGTAACCAAAGCAACAACCAGTTACTCAAGGTCATACACAGACTCCCATGATAAGCTCCTGTGCTCTGTAGCTTCTGCAAATTCCTCCTGGGTTTTCCCTTTGTCTCCCATATAAGGTAGCTGGACCTAACTTCCACATTCAGCTTCTGTAACCTTGCTTCGCCACGTAGGTAGAAAGCCCAGGACTATTTAAACCCCAGGAGAGTGAGGATCGGTGCTCAGAGGATTTGGATGTTAACCACCCCCTCTGGGCCCCCGGGTAATAAAGTTTGTGCTTCGTTATCTCCCCGTGTGTGGGTGGATTTTCCACAAGAAGAACACTCACAAGTCCGTCCCTGTGGCACAACCCCCACCTAGGTTTAGGCTTGGGAATAAAAGCAAAGAGTTTCCCCTTAATGAGTTTTAAAAGCAGCAACTGCTTACAGGGTGATTTCTGAGTGCCTCAGCTTCTCGCTGATTGCAGAAAAGGCACTTCCTCCCTCTGGCTGGAATTCTTGGGCTTTCCTGCGTTATTGGGGGCCCTGCACAGATGTCTAGGGTCATTCCCTGAGATGTGCAGGGACTTCACAGGGAACTCCAATCACGGTAAATGAAATTTGGCTCCATCGGGGAAGTGCACATAAGGATTCATCATCCAGCACTCCGAGCCCTTTTGGCTGTTCTTAGACAATCTGGGGAGAAACTGAGGCACTTAAGAGAGGTAGGGATGACCAAGAGGTGACACCTCTGGGATCTGTCCTCACAAACAGCACACTGCGACCCAACACATTTATTTCTCCCCCAGCCATTAGTCAGAAGAGGCTCACAGAACTATTAGGAGGAGTGAGTACCAGGAAGTACAAAACCTAAAGCAAAACTATCCCTCCCAGCCACCAACACGGGTTCCGCACTTTCTAAGGAACAGATGTATTTTCTGCTGCTTCAATGATCCTTCAGGCTGTGCAGTGTCAGGTTAAGAAACACAATTTAAATAATTCCTTTCAAAAAATAAAGAGCTATTGTCCATGGTCTCCAGATAAAGGCTTCCTAGATTTAGAAGTGTGGGGGAAACCAGGACAGAAGTTGAAGTGGTACCAGGAGAACAGAACACCTCTGGGATGTGAGAATTTATTGACCTGGAGCCTAATGAGAACTGCTCCTGTCCATATTCATACTAGCAAACCTCATGATCAGGAAAGCTTAGAGGAAAAGGAAGGGGCCAGTAGGGCACTGGCAGGCAGAATTGCTAAACCTAATAACAAAAAACCTCTGCTGCTATAAATAGACAAAAAGGCCTAGCCCAGACACAGCAGGGGGCCTGCCTTTCCAAGGACAGGGGGAAAGTTGCCATTTTAAATTGCAAGGGGCTGTTCAGGGGCAGTAAACAGAGGAGGGAGGGATGGGGAGGGCCCGCCTCCATCCCACCACTCCATCAGCCTGGTTGTAGGATCATTCCCAGGAACAGCCACTCCCTCCTCATGGAGCTAGTTGCTCTGGGCACCTCTGAAATCTACCTCTGCCCCCACCCACCCTTCTCCTCCTCCTCTAGATCCAGCCCCTGCCCCTAGGCAGACTACCTGTGCTGTGCAGCAATGTCTCCCAGAGGCTGTGAAAGCAGGAGATTGGGAAGCATTATCTGCCTTCCCCATTGTCACTAACAGGGGAGGGAACCCAGCACATGACCTTGGCTTTTGGAGACATACAGGGATTTTAAAAACAGCATTAAAGACAACAGGCTTCAGTGCCCCTACACTATAGGGCTCCTCTCAGCCCTCATTGAAGGGTATGGGATGGCACCCTCTGATGGGTTTGCCTTAGCTCGCAGGGTCCTAATGCCCACCCAGTTTTCAGTGTGGCATTCAGAGTACATTGATCACTGCCTCTGCTAAGCAGCTGAAAACAGCCAAAACAAAACACCAGTCCAGCTAAATATGCTTCTCGGAATGAATGAATTTGAAACTGCTGAAGAGCAGGCAGAAATGGACCCTCTAATTTTCATTCAAAGCTCCCAGGCAGCTCTCCTGCCCTAAAGATGGTCCCTGGAGCTAAAGCCCTGGGCCAAGGCTCCTTTGTCAATATTTGTCAAGGAGCCACAGAGGCTTCAATGGACTTTGTTGACAGACTACAAGAAGCAATTCAAAAACAAATTCAGACTCAGGGGTCAGCTCAAACCCTTTTATTACATTTGGCTGATGAAAGTGCAAATAACGACTGTAAGGCTGAACTCAATCCTCTCCAACTAACCACCACTAGAACTTACTAGTCAATTTAGCAAGGCTTGCCAAAACATAGACACCAAACAACATCCATCCACATTGCTAGCAGCAGCCATAAAAGGAGAAATTAAATGCTTTAATTGTGGCAGACAGGAAACAGCTGTAGGGAGTGCCAGAACAGACAGCAGGATGGTCTAAAAAATCCTCCCAGTAAGGACTGCCCAGGGTGTGGCAAGGGTAAACATTGGGCAAGTGAGTGCAGATGTCCATATGATAAACACCACAAGCCACTCAACCCTCAGTTAAAGGGGTAGAGGGGTGCACACTCTGGTGCCCTGAACCCCAACAGAAGTTATCCCTGCAGCAGCAATCAACTGCTCTGAGTTCAGGAACATACCTAGTCTCTGACCTACCCTCCTCTACCAGAGGGAGCTCAGGATTGGACTTGGTCACTACCCAAGAGCTCATCTTAGAAGAACAAGATAAAATCCTCACAGCTCCTACAGGGGCATGGGGACCATTGCCTGAGGGAACTGTTGGATTGGTTTTAGGACGGTCTAGCATTACCACTAAAGGCATTTTCGTCCAGCCCAGGGAAATGGATTCTGATTATCAGGGAGAAATCAAAGTTATGATCAGAGCCTTTGGATATCATGACATTTCTGCCCAAATTCATATAGCCCAGCTTCTTCTTCTTCCCTAAACAGTACCAAATGCTCCAAATATTAAGAGGGGAAGGAGGCTTTGGTAGTAGTAATAATCAATCTTTTTTTTTTTTGGACCCAATCCATTAAATCAACTAAACCTCTTTTAGAAATCAAAATCAAAGACAGAATTTTCCATGGCCTAGTACATATGGGTGCAGATTGTAACATTTTCTTTGACCCTGCCGAGGAAATAAGCAGCCAATTAGCCATTAAAACGGGCAAATGAGCTTTATTTTGGAAGTTCGTGGTCCCGGGCGAGATTTCCTCTGTCCATACAGAGAAAGGGCCAAGGAAAGTCCACGCAGGAGAAGGCAAAGGGTGGGAATTTTATATGGCTTGACTTCACGCGGGAGCCAAGGATTGGTTCTTGGTGAACAAAGCAACACATCATTGGTGGTTCCTGGTCTGATGTCAGCCACCTTTTCCCAGTCAGAGGTCAGTCGCCATATTACTTGTAGTCCAAACAGCGGACATATTTGTATTCCAAAACGGTATAATTATAATCAGGTTCCCAATTGTCCTACCCACTGATCCTGAAATCCCGACCTCTTTCTGATAGGATAAGGGACAGCATCTGGTTGAAGGTAACCTGGGAGGCTTCACGAATTTTTTCCTGGAGAAACTTTAGGAAACAGGGGTCAAACGTTAATAGTATGCAGATTATTATGACTGGCCCTAGGACCAGGGCCAGGGTGGTAAAGAGTAAAGAGTGCCACCACGGGGTTATTGCTTCAAGAGAGGTAGGGTCTTGGCGTAATTTGTCCCTGAAATCCTGTAGGGTATTAACATTTCCCTCTATGAGGCTGCTTTCATTTATATAGAAGCAGCACTGTCCCTGCAAAAAGACATGCTCCTCCTTTTTCTGCTGTTAGTAGGTCTAGGGCTCTGCAATTCTGGAGAGCAACCTGGGCTACCAAGGTTATCGGTCTCTGCAAAGATGCTAGAGAGGTGGCCGAGGCATCAAGGGCTTGCTCCAACTCAGCCTGTAGTTGGTGAATGGCTTGGAGACTGTGTGCTAACCCAGCGCTGCCTATCCCAGCTGCTGGCAGGGTTGTGAAGGTTATACCTGCTAGTATGGGCAGGAAGACTGGCCCGTTTTTCTTTGTGCCTGGTTAGTTTGTCCCTGAGCTTCCCGTCTCCATAAAGCATAAGCTGTGGGGTCAGCATGGTCAGGAAGCAGGGGAAGGCAGAGGTGGAGTTAATGGTTCACAGCAGCATTCCATTGCACCAAAAAAATGTACGGGGTGGGGGGGGTGGCTGGTGGTGGTTCCTGATATGGGAATAGTTTGGTTGCAGGAGGAGGTGCTATCAGTGGCATAACATACCTGCGGCTGGCGTCCAGGATCTTAGAGAAGAGGTTCATCCTTTAAGAGGAAAGGTGTGGGGGAGTCGGTGACATTGAGAGGCGTAGGGATGGGGACCCTGCTGCGATCAGAGACGGTTGAGATAAGCACATAAGAAACAGTCAGTAATATTTCCTATATCAGTAAGGTTTAGGAGGGAAATACCTTCATGTACGAGGCCGTACAAGGACAAGCCAAGAGAAGGGGGTATTTTCTTGTTTTTCTTGCCAGATGTTTGTTAGTAGAGACTGTTCATGTGCTAATATGGTATTAGTTCATAGGGTTTTAATCCATAGACCTGGAATATGGGCTCGGTATATTTCAATGGAACTCTCAGGATGTGAATAGGAGAGGTTTTGGTACAGTTTTCCCTTTACTCCCTGCTCCCATTTGGAGTCCCATGGGTCATAAATAGCAAAGTGCCAAGGCTGGAGAGTACTCCATTCATGGTATTTGCAATAGTAGTAGGGGCAGCCTTCATATGTGTCTGGCCAGAGTTTCCAATTACTACCCATCTGATCACAGAGGAAGCAGAGAGCATGCCATCCATATGGGGCAGTCCAGCTGTCTAGCCCTTTAAAGCTACTTTTGGAAGCAGAGAGAAGGATGGATGTAAAGCAACCAGAGGGAAGGCAATCCGCAGAAGTGACTGGGTGAGAAACCACCCGTCCATCTTTGTCATGGGTTTCATGTATGAAGCATCTCCAAGTGTGTACTTCCGGCAAGATGGAGAAATAGGTGAACGCACCGTATCTCCTCGCAAAACCAAAATTAGAACAACAATAATTTACACACAGAATAACACCCAGAACTGACAGAGGATTTATCTGAATGGAAGTCGGACAGCCAAGAAGTTGAAGTACATCAACAGTCTGGATGAAGACCCGCACATCCAGACTGGTAGGAGACAACGACGAGCCAGGCGGGCGCGGGGCTGGCACGGGTCGGCGGCACGTGGAGGTCGGGGAAAATTTGGCGAGAAATCAGCGCAACAGCCATCCAGGGCTCAAGAACACAGCGGTGGTCCCTGAGTACGCAAGCTGCGGCTGGGGGAACGAGTGGGGCAGCGATTGTGGACCAGGGCAGAGCTTGCAGCCCAGAAGCCCAGGGAAGTGTCTGAGTCCAGGAGAACGGAACTGTCGCCATTGTTCCCTCCCGTCCCCGCTCCCGCCCCTGTCCCCACATATAACGCCACAATCTAGCGACTGGGGCGCCCAGCCATGGTGAACACCTAAGGCTCTGCCCCCCACCATAACAAGAGCGACCAGACCGGAAAAATAAATAAATAAATAAAATAATAGGAGAGACAGGGAAAGACATAAGACATGTTTCCAGCAGAACAGATCAGTCCCCCAGGACTGATCCTTTTGAGCCACCAAGAAATAGCCAATCTATCAGATGCATGGTTCAAAACACTGGTGATCAGAAAGCTCATGGAATTGGTTGATTTGGGGTGCAATTTAGATGAAAGGATGCAGGTTACCATAAAAGAGGTGCAGGAAGATACGCATAGGAGAACCAATAGTGAAAGGAAGGAATCTGAGTCTCAAAACAATACAGTGGACCAGAAGGAAGATGGAATCAACCAAGCAGGAAAGCATGATGAAATAAGAATTCAAAAAATCGAAGAAAAGGTTAAGAGCATCCAGGACACCTTTAAACGTTCCAACATCCGAATTATAGGGGTACCAGAAGGGGAGGAGCAACAAGTGGAAAAGTTATTTGAACAAATAATAAAGGAGAACTTCCCCAATCTGGCAAAGGGAACAGTCTTCCAAGAAATCCAGGAAGCTCAGAGAGCCCCAAAGAAGTTGGACTCAAGAAGAAACACACCAAGGCACATCATAATTACATTAGCCAAGGTAAAAACGAAGGAGAGAATCCTAGAAGCAGCAAGAGATAAGGGGACAGTAACCTACAAAGGAGTTCCTCTCAGACTGTCAGCTGGTTTCTCCAAAGAGACCTTACAGGCAAGAAGGGGCTGGAAAGAAATATTCCAAGTCATGAAAGACAAGGACCTACATCCCAGATTGCTCTATCCAGCAAAGCTCTCATTTAGAATGGAAGGGAAGATAAAGTGCTTTTCAGAGAAGGTCAAGTTAAAGGAGTTCATCATCACCAAGCCCTTATTTTATGAAATGCTAAAGGGACTTATCTAAGAAAAGAAGATAAAGAAAAGACATGTATAGTAAAAGGACAGCAAACTCACGATTATTAACAACCACACCTAAAGCAAAACCAAAAGAAACTAAGTAAACAACTAGAATAGGAACAGAACCACAGAAATGGAGGGCACATGGAGGGCTAGCAGCAGGGGGGTGGGAGGAGGAGAGAGGGGGAAGAGGTATAGAGAATAAGCAGCATAGAATATAGGTTGAAAATAGATAGGGGGAGGGCAAGAATAGTACGGGAAATGTAGAAGCTAAAGAACTCACAAGTATGACACATGGGCATGAACTAAAGGGGGGGAACGTGGGTGGGAGAGGGGGTACAGGGTGGAGGGGAGAGAAGGGGGAAATGGGACAACTGTAATAGCATAATTGATAAAATATATTAAAAAAAGAATCTCCAAGTGTATTTGCTCTGTAGTTTAGGAATGGTCTCTGACAGGCATGGGTGAGCAAGGAGGAGGAGGATCTGTAGAAACTTTATCAGGAGAACCTGGTGTTCGAGTAAAGCAGACTCGGGTATTTCCCACGAGTTGCACTGACCACTTTTCTGAGGCAGGGGCTAGCTTAAGGCAGATTTGGACTGGTTGGGCAGTGCTTTCCCGGCCAGGAACCCGAGTTTCAAACTAAGGATTTACTTTTTGTACAGTCTGCTTTGGGATATTATTTTCCTTCTTGTCCTTACAAGCTAGCATAATTATAAGGACCTTATCTGAGAACTCCTGAAACTTTAAAATAGCTTCCAGTCTGGCCAAGAGGTTTTGTTCTAGCAGTGGTATAGGGCATTGTGGAATAATCAGAAAAGAATGGTTAAAAAAAAATTGGCTTTGAAACTGACAAGTGATGGGGGGCGTGTTGGAGTTCTGTCAACCCCCATGACTGAGATCTGGGAAGGGGTAAGGGGACCAGAATGTGATCCAAGACTGAATAGGTAGCTCCCGTGTCCACTAGGATGGACTCACCCACTATTTACAGCATTACCCTGGGCTCGGTGAGGGTGATGAGTGTCTTCAAGTCCAGGCTGCATCAGATGCCCATGAAGCCAAGGAGCTTTAAGGCTGGAGAGGAGTCCTCACCTTGGCTAGCTGATCCCCTGCATGGAGGCGTCGGAAATGAGCCTTTAAGGAGACAGGCATCTCTCCAATGGCCGAGCTGTCAGCAGTCAAAGCACGGTTTTGTGGGCGGTTGAGGGTTTGGACATTGGCAGGCCCAATGTCCTTCCTTACCACATTTGAGGCAGGCTCCTGGCAGCATTCCTTTCGGTGGCCCAGACTTTGACTTGGCCCCTGGGCTGTGACGTCCTGGGTCTTCGGCCGGCCTCAGGGCTGGTATTATAGCCTGGGTCTGCAGGGCTACCTTCTGCTGCAGGCGCACTTGGTGAGCAGCCTCAGCATTTTCTTCCCGGTTGTTAAAAACTTTAAATGCCATGTTTACCAGATTTCAGATGGGGGTTTGAGGACTGTCCTCTGTCTTTTTTTTAGTTTTTTTCGAATGTCTGGGGCTGACTGACATTCGACTGGGGCTGACTGACATATACAGTGTTGACCTATCAATACCTGTCCCTCTGGAGACGGGGGATTTATATTAGTGTATTTCTGAAAGGCCTGTACCAGTCTGTTGTGGAAGAGTGCAGGGTTTTCTTCCCAAATTAGTTAATTAGAACTATGTAAAGGTGTTTCCAGGCCATATTAAAGGCAAGGGTTAAAATATGGAAGTTACTGATGAATTGCAAGGGATTTTCAGAAAAGTTTCCTAGGCTTTCCTTGTACTGCTGCTGGGTAGCTACTGAGAAAGGCGCACATACCCGAGTATGGCCCTATTTAAAGAAGGGAAAAAAAAAAACCCACCATAAGCTGCTGTTTGCCAGCATTACGAAAACTGTGGGTGCTGCAGTGCCCTGGCCCCTGCTCTGCTCAGGACAGAGCTTGGAAGGAAAAAACAAAACAAAACAAAACACAGAGATGTCAGGCTTAGGACTCAGGCACAGCTGGAAAAAAAAGCCTCAGTTTAAAATGGTACCTTTTCCACAGCACTAGAGAGGCAGGTACCCCGCTGTTTTCAGTGGCCAGTTAATTACTCTATTGTTTTCAGGACCTACAGTAAGCCCTTAGGTTTAGAAGTTTACAGTGTTTTAAAGACTTAATTCCTCAGTTTCCTTTCTGAGATCTACAGTCATGGAGGGAATTATATTTTTTCTCTTTGTACTCTTGTTTCTAGGCAATGTGGGCATAGTGGGGCCAAGCCCAATATGAAGCTGGAATTGAATGCAAGGCTTGGGTTAGGCAGGTAAGGAATATCATCACCTCCTGCTACACAGTAAGGATCAAAGGCATGGTTTTACCGATTAGATGGCTGCCTGGCTGGAAAATAAACACAGCAATTACTTGGTAAAGCAGACAGGCATGAGAGTAGTCAGAGATGCAAATGGAGTAGTCAGAGAAAGGAGCCTGGAAAATCCAGAACTTCCACTGCAGGCTAAAATCTTGCTCTCTCTTCTCAAAGACTACACCTAAGTGGGGAATATACCGCAGGGATGAGACGGTGTATGCTTTTACAGTGTGCCTTTAGCTGCATGGACATTTGCTTGCAGTTGGCAGGAAACCTAGTGTTCTTTCCCAGTTCACATTTAATGTAACCTCCCACGGGTGTCTTTGTTGCTGTGAGCACCCTTGTGTGGCTTTTAAATGCTTGACCGTGCCCACGGGGTGCGGCGATTTCTTGAGAGAGAGAGAAAGCAAGACATTTGCGCAGCAGACATAACATTGTTCACCTCCTTCAGTTTTTTTTTGCAAGGGGTACTCGGATGCAAATTGAGTTGTTAGAAGTTACTGGAGGAGAGAGAGAGAGAAAGCTGCTGCTAATGACTCAAACTGACTTTTTTTTTCTGGTCAGGTTTGGAGGCAGAAAAGGCTAAGGAATTCAAGCAGTGGGTTAGATTGTGTTGCTTGTGTGCAGGGCTTCCAAAAGCCATATTCCTTTGGTTATCCCTAACTTTTTACATGTTTTGGTTTCTCCCCTGACTGTCTAATACAGCCAGGGGGGCTCGGAGTGCTGGGTGACCAGCCCTTAAGTGCATTTTTCCGGCGAGCCAGAGTTTAATTACCGTGATTGGAATTTCCTATGAGGCCCCTGCACATCTCAGGGATTGACCTCAGACACCCCCTCAAGGCCTCCACTTATGTAGGGACACTTAAAGATTTGGGCCAGGGGTGGGGGGTGGCTACCTCTTTTCTTCGGAGCCCAGGCAGAACCGGAGCACTCATTTCAGATCTCATTGTTTTTACTTCCAAACACAGGCTTAGCACTTTGAAATTCATCACCACCACAGCACAGCATTTCCTTAATTCCGAAGGTGAGATCATACTCACTGCATTCCAAACGGCTGGAGACAAAGGGTTAAGTTTTCTGGCACAGCCTCGGCTTTTTTACTGGCATAGGCCTCTACCAGTAAAAGGCTGCTGGCTGGTGGGAGCTGGTAGGGAGGGGGGAAAGGAGGAGGGATAAAGGCCCTCAGAGGGAGGGGGAAAAGGAGGAGGGAAGCAAGATCTTCAGGAGAGTCAGAAAAAGAGTGGGAGGAGGCTCTGGAGCAGTTGGTTTTAGAGAGTGTGCAGATTCAGAATTTTTCCAGGGGAAGAGGACTTGTGCCGTGGGACAATGGGTGCACAAGTCCGATGGGAACACAAAGTTCCAAAGCTCTGAACGTGGGGACCTTAGACTATTTTCCCGGTCCATCTGCAAAAATTATTTAGGTCAGTAAGCGTAACAAAATCAAAAGTGCCTTCAGGAGGCCAGGTTTTGCAATTACTGAACTGATATAATGGCCAGAAAAAATCAGTCATTTCTTTCTTTTTTTTTTTAGATTTTTATTTATTTATTTATTTTTAGAGCGGGAAGGGAGGAAGAGAGAGAGAGAGAGAGAAACATCAATGTGTGGTTGCTGGGGGTCATGGCCTGCAACCCAGGCATGTACCCTGACTGGGAATCGAACCTGCGACACTTTGGTTCGCAGCCCATGCTCAATCCACTGAGCTACGCCAGCCAGGGCAAATCAGTCATTTCTGTTTGAGGTCAGACACCCTAGAGGCGACTTAGGATCTGGTTTGAACCCCTGCCCTCCCATTCCTGGTCCCAAGGACAGCAGATCAGTAACTGAGAATTGGCGTCCCGCAACTCAAGTCACAGACCGAGTCAGACAGAAAGGAAGTTCAAGCCCAGAGGACGTCTCCTCCTAGACTTGAATCCTGGGGCAGAACAGTATCTCCTGGAAGGGTTTTCCCCCAATGTAGCGCTACGATTTTCTGTTAGGAAAGCAGCCTTTCCCATGGACAGGGACCCAGAATGGAATCCAAGGACCAGGAAGTTGAGGAACGGCAGCACTTACCTTGATTCGGTGCTCAGACTGGTGGGGTAGCAATAAGGCCTCCATGGGGAGCCAGGAGAGGAGCAGTCTTTAGTAGACAATGACTTCTCCCGGGTTTCGGCACCAAATGTAAGGTTTTCTTAGACCCCACTGAGGAAATAAGCAGTCAATTAGCCATGAAAACAGGCAGATGAGCTTTATTTTGGAAGTTTGTGCTCCCGGACGAGATTTCCTCTGCCCATACACAGAAAGGGAAAGGGTGTGGATTTTATATGGCTTGACCTCTCACGGGAGCCAAGGATTGGTTCTTGGTGAACAAAGAAGCAACATATCATTGGTGGTTCCTGGTCTAACGTCAGCCATCTCTTCTGGGTCAGAGGTCAGTCGCCATTTTACTTGTAGACCAACTGGCAGTCATATTCCTTGTAGTCCAAATGGCGGCCATGTTTGTATTCCAAAACAGTATAATTGTAATTAGGTGCCCAATTGTCCTACCCCACCCATCCTGACAAGCAGCAACAACAACAAAAAGGCTGTCTCAGTTTGGGCTTAAGACGTACTACAGGAAAACACAGCAGAATTTAAAAATAATAATAATGTAGTCTGTTGTGGTGACAACACCAGAGGCCTTTTCTTTGCTCACCCAGCCTGATTTCATCCTTCAGAGGGGCTCTTTTTCCAATTTTCACTTCTTCATATGAAAATGCAGTCGAGCGAAGGAGAAATGAACATCTAGATGAGAAGTCATGTAGGTGAGCGGAGAGGCCCTGAGGAGCAGAACAGGAGAGTGAGATTGCCCCAGGGCTGCCTCACATCAGGGCCTCCTCACAGCCCTAATGCTACATAAAGAAGAAGCAGCACTACTTAGCTAATACACAGTGTTGTTGATGGGACAGGCCTTGTTCTTTTTTTTTATTTTATTTATTTATCTTCAGAGAGGGAAGGGAGGGAGAAAGACGGAGAGAGAGAAACATAAATGTGCGGTTGCTGGGGGTCATGGCCTGCAACCCAGGCATGTACTCTGACTGGGAATTGAACCTGTGACACTTTTGGTTCACAGCTCGTGCTCAATCCACTGAGCTACGCCACCAGGGCTGAGACCTTGTTCTTCTTGCTGACGCATGTAAAGAATTACAGATCAGCAAATCTAGTAGTATGTACTCAGGTTATTAGTGGCCCGTTCCGATGGAAGAGAACAGGACTGGGTAGAATAGGGGGTGAAAGGCAAAATTTCAGGGCAAAGCAGGGCAACAAAAGCAAGAGTGGCTGAAGACCAGGGTGGCAAGCCCCTGGGCAGCCTGAGTCTGGGTGTCCTGAAGCCCTGTTGCCTGAGAGCCAAGAGCACCCCAAGCCCAAGAGAGGAGCAGGGGAGAGAGGAGGGAGAGACAGACAGACAGACAGACACCTTTGTTCAAAGGACTTATATAGTTGGTGGGATGGGAGGGGAAAACGTTACAAATTGATTAACAGGTAAATGCAGTGCCAGTTTTCCCAGGGGAATGTGACTACCCACACTTAGGTATGTGTGGGGGTCTGTTAGCTCCAACTCTTACCTTGCTCCAGACCCCATTTTTTCACCTTGTTGTAAAACAAATATGTGACAGGAGGGAGTTAATTAAAATTGGGGCACTTTCCAAAGTTATTTATGGGCTCTTTCTATAAGCATCAGGAACTCCCTCGTAAAACAGATAGTGACCAGAGGTAGGCAATTAACCAAAGTTGTTTTATGGGCTCTTTCTGTGGGCACCGGGGACACTCTCCCACATTCAGGCCTTGTGATGAAAGCAGTTTCAAGGCTTTCTTTCCCAGATAGTGGAAATGTTACATAGAATTTCAAAGACTTCTCTTCCTTCTTGCTAACATAGTATATCTTGTGATGTTGGAACACCTGGCGATATTATCAGACCAGGCTCAGGACTGCTGAGTTAGCATGTGAGACTTGTCTCTTTCCTCCTCCCTGCCTTGGTTTACTGTTTCTTCTACCTAATTAGTAAAAGGTGTTTCCTGGCAACCAGGGTGCTAAATTCTGCCCAGTAACGGTATTTCAGTCTCTGAGTCCTTCCTGCGCTGTCTCCTGCCTCAACATGGTGCTTCGTCATTCACCTGGAACAATACTGAGCTTAACAACGCTTCTGTACTCTCAGCCATTCTGTATTAAAATTCAGGTATTTGCACTAAAGTTTCCTTCTTCACCACACCCCAACCTCAGGACTTCTCTTGGCATTGACTTGGAGCTAGTGACTATAAATTTATAGACAGGCACATGGACCCCACACACAAACCCAGAGACCCCAAAGAGACCCCCAGATCCCAGACCCATAGCTAAATAGATTCAAACCCAGGCCACAGACCTCAGAGACAGGACCCACATCCGTAACCAAGACCCCACAGCCAGATTCCAGTGCTGGAGCCGGACAATGAACCCCAGTTGCCAGGTGCCAGACAGAGAAGCTGAACCACACGAGTCAGGGCTTAAAATATTCTTAATAGCATTGTATAAGTGACCTTGGCTCAAATACTTAAATATAAAAATCACTGTTTTGATAATAAATGGTTTTCATCTTTCAAACTAACAGTAACTGTGTGACAGTATATTTTGCACTGTGGAAATGTTCCTGCTGGAAAAGAGTTTTGGATGCAAATTGGACACTTTGGGTGGTCATCGGGCTATTTGGATAAGGAAGGCAGCATGGGCCACTGGATTTAATGAGGATGTGCAGAATTTTTGTTGAGTCATTTTTAAATGTATATATATATATATATATATATATATATATATATAACCGACTACTTCTCACCATTCTTTTATCTACAAACAACATTTATAGATAAGTTTAAGAGAGAAAACAAATGACACCACATTCCAAATGACAAGAGGAAAAGTAACTTTTCCCCTCCACATTGCCCAGTGACTAGTCCCTGTGTCTCCTCTCAGCACATCCTCTGCCTGGGTTTTGTTTTGTTTTTTAACATAATTTGTTTGGCAGGATACTTTTCTCACATAATAACATTATTTGGAAGTTATTCTCTGTTAAAATCCATTAGAACCACCTCACTAAGTTTTATTTCTTTAATGAAATATCATATATTCTCACCCATTTTTAATGTTCTATAATATTTTACAGTGTTAGCAAACCATAATTTAACAAATTTTCTTCTACTGAAAACTTTAAAATTTTATCTGTTCTTATGTATTGGATAAAATATATTAAACATACTTCATTTCATACGCAGGGAAGCATAACTGGGGGGAATTTTAATGCTTTTCTTTTCATTTGATTTATTAATTTGAAAGAGAGAGAGGGGGTTAGTTCTTCCACTCATATATTTATTCATTGGTTGCTTCTTGTATGTGCCCTGACTGGAGAATGAACTGACCACCTTGGCATATAGGCAGAACACTCTAACCAACTGAACTCCCAGGCCAGGGATACTGGGAGAAAATTTTGAAAAGTCGAATTTCTGGGTCAGAGGGAATGAGGATGTTATTTCTGGATGGTTATGTTAAAAATGATCACCGAGGAGTCTGTACCAAAGGACACTGTCAGAGCAAGGACACTGCACCTACTTGCTCATCAGCCTCAGACATGTCAGGAGTCCTCTGGATCCCCATACAGGCCACCAAATTATGTTGACCTTAAAAATATAGCAGTCAGTTATTTTATCAGCAGATAAGGGGTTTATTCAGAAACAGTAAAAAAATCCAATTTAGGACAAGCAAGCTGTAGCAAAAATCATAAGCCAGCTCCGCAAGTGAAGGAGAGGAACGTTATTTCACAGGGAGAAAGAAGGAAGTTTGGAGGGGTCATTTCAAACAAAAGTGTGCTGGAGGAAAGCGTCAGTGCAGGGTAACGATGGTTTCTCTCTGACTGAGTTGGTGAGGAGTCGGTTTCTCCTGGGAGCACATGACACATCTTCATGTCGGGGCCTGTGACAATTTTTCCTGTAATTGACCCTGGGTGGTACTATATGACAGCACCCCCACTGACCCCCAACTCTACTTTAGGGAGGTTTCCCTTTATGCACTTTCACAGTAATGATTACTTACTTGGCTTATTTCCAATCCATGGAAATCAAGTTATATGTACATGCTGAAAACGAGGTAAGGAGCAAAGGCACTCCGTGCACTTAAGAAAGCCAGTAGCAGCTACACTGACCCTGCTCTGTGGACCCCTGTCCTCAAACTTGATATCTTATTTTCATGCAAAATACTTGTAGGTTTCCTCAGCATTTTAAAAATTTATTTAGTTTTATTTGGTCTTATCTTGTCTTCTTATTTCTGAAATCTTTTTAAACCTGACTTACTTAAACATACTTATTATTCATAACGCCACTTCTTTGAGATGTAAAATTCTCCCAGTGTGTTTTCCAGTGCACTTATTACTTTACTTGTGCCTAAATATTTGAACACTCTGGGACTTCTTTTGTGTCTATGAATTGTGTGGTCAGATTTACTGACAACAGTTTCCCAGAAGGCAATGCAGTCTTGACCGCGCCCTCGCTGCTTATGCAGCTTTTGCTGAAAGTGGGTTTGATAAGAGAGGGCACTGATGGGCCTAGGCGAAGGTTGGGGATCCCGACCACAGTCTGGTGGAGCACAGACGCTTTGGCAGGCGGCATGAGGGCCACGTCCACCCTAAAGACCTACCGGAACTCAGAGCTCCAGCTCGTGCGGGGCGAGTCCCTCACCAGCTGCTGGAAAACTAGCCACAGAAACCACCAAGCCGCGATCCTTGCTTCAGGCTGCTGACTGGCGCTCTGGAGACCCAGAGCAGCCAATCCCCCCGGGGTGGGGCGGGTCTTCCGCTGGCCAGCCCTCAACCGAGGGGGGCTCTGACCCCTGCCCCACCCTTTCATCTTCTGACAGCCCATTGGTGGGCAGGGCCCTGGGATCGCAGCACTGATTGGCGGATTGCTCCCACGTGGCTATCCAGGCAGGAACCTCACCCCTGCGCCTGCCCCCCTCTGAGGGCCTGAACGCCCGGAGCCCGGAGAGGACCCTCCACCGCGGTGGGCAGCGCGGCGGGGCTCCGGGAGACTGGCCGGTAAGCGGGGAGCCCTGCCATGTGGAACCCTCAGTCCGAGACCTTCCAAGTCCAGCCAGAGAGACCCCAGATGCCCTCCTCCCGAGGGGCCCGAACCCCTTCAGCACCGAGGGGCCGCGTCTGCTAACCCGGAGGACCCCACCTCTCCTGACCCCCAACGCTCAGACCCCCAAACAGCCTGGGAACCCCAGTTCCCCTCAGCTCGGGGCACCCTTCCTGCAGCTCGCCCGGAAGGGCCAAATCTCCCCAAACCCAGAGACCCCAAATGCCGTCGTCCTGGAAACCGACTCAGTGGAGGGGACCCGGAAGCCCCTCGTGAGACGCCCCAACCCCCCTCAGCCGCGGCGGTCTGGCCCTCCCCCCCGGGACGCGGAGTGTCCTCCGCCCGGAAGACGCAGGTCGAGTCCTGAGGGACCCTGAGCCTCTCAGCCCGAGAGAGGGCGGTCTGCCTGCTGGACACTGCGCCTGCACCTCGCGCGGGCTTCTCCAGGCCCTTCCCTGGGAGAAGCGCGTTTCCGGGCATTTCCTGGCGCCGCCACAGGCCCGCCAACAGGGTCCCTCAGATGACCGACCGCGGTCTGCAGAGCCTGGGCTGAAGCCGCACGTGGGGGAGGGGGGGGGCGGGGCAACGGTGGCCCCTCAGGTGGGTCTGCAGCTGCGCGGCCGCGCCCTATCCAGCCCCTCTTCCGGCAGGACCCACGTCCCCCTCTCTAGGCGTTCTGCCAGCAGGGGAGAAAGGCCAGTACGGGAATGTAAAGAGGAACTTAGACTTGCTCACCAGCCCAGGTAGTGCAGGGGCACTAGGCCCAGGGGCCTGGAGACCCGACAGGCTACTGGGCTGGCCCCTGCTCAGGCGGTTTCATGCTCCTGCAGCTCCCTCCGGCATGGACACCGATGGGGGGAGTTTGCTCCTTCGCTTCAGAGCAAGTCTGGCGTTGACAGTGCGGTGCACAAGGCAGGTCGGCAAGTCGTTGTAGACTCTCCCATCCCATCGGAGCCAGTCCCACGGGCTTCCTGGGGCTTGTTCCTCCTCCTAGCTCTCTGCTTTCAGGACAAAGGTTTTGTCTCTTTCCAGGTCTCAGGGCCCCTTGACCAGCTTTCCTGTGTCACCACCACAGGCCACTAAGCTCCAGGAGGAGGACCCTGAGGACTCCTATAAAGAACGGGCTCCAAGGCAGCAAGATGAGCGGCAGCAGGAGCCAGAGCTGCCCTCCCAACACGGTCCTGGTTTGGGTCAGGCTGTATCTCAGGAGTTAACCAGGGAGCAGGGTTTGCTTGCCCAGCGAACAAGCAAGATGCACAGCAGTGTATCGTACAGTGAGGGACTATTCCCGTAAACTTTCACATGTGCAACATAATCATATATATTTATAGACACATAAATAAGCAGTAAATGTGTAAGAACATAAAGTGAGCAAGAAATAACTAATTCAGAAGAGCCGTCATCACAAGAGAGGGAGGCAGGTCTGGCCAGTAAGGAGGGTCCCAACACCTGGCTTCGCAGTGGCCTGCATGGAGGCGGATGGGACAGTATTAACCGTGGTGATGACCAGAGCTGCAGGGAGGGCCAGGGTTGGGAGGGGTTGATCACTGTATGGTTTCCTGATGTCGGCCGTGGTGCCCTTCTGTCCAGTATCGTGAGTATTCGGAGGGTGGGGTTGGTCCACTTTCATGGGTCTGGGGTGGAAACACTGCTAAAGTCAAGATGTGATCTTCAACTTCACTGGGATTACCTTTGTGGGGTCAACAGACTGTGGGTGCTGATCAGAGTCTAATGATTAAGGAAGGGTGTGAATGGCCAGTATGTGCCCAGTGGGGAGGATACCAGAGAAAGAGGCCAGGTGGTTGAGGTGCCCTTAGGCCAGGCAAGGCCAGTTTGAATGAAGAAAATGGGATGGAGAACGGGTTATGGTGAACACGTGGAGTTTCTGTGCACTTACTTTTATTACATTTTTGTCAGGAGAGGCCAATTCTTTAATAAATGTAATAGATGCTTTATGAACATAGGGTGAAGCATAGATGACACTTTGCCTATTTTTTTAAACATTCCAGTGAAATTAGTGGATGGCCCCAATAGAAACCTAGGCCTTAATGATACCTCAGAAACACTTTCCAGTCATCCTGGGATTGTTCTTGGACTATTCTCATTGAGAATTGT
The DNA here is from genome assembly GCF_004126475.2 of Phyllostomus discolor. Taxonomy (NCBI): domain Eukaryota; kingdom Metazoa; phylum Chordata; class Mammalia; order Chiroptera; family Phyllostomidae; genus Phyllostomus; species Phyllostomus discolor. Next base: position 186,342 of record NW_023397489.1, on the reverse strand, counting down.
GTCCCTAATAAGAGTCTCCAGATTTTGGAAACATTTACCAATCAAAACATTGATTTCTCATCATCTTTCAGTCAAACCTTCTTGGGTGGCCTTCACAAGGGAACACAGTAAACACCAGAAGGTGAGTATTTCCCAAATCCTGTTGACAACAAATTTTTACTCATGGAGGGAAATGCAGGTAACAGCAGGAAAATGCAGAAAGTATCCTAGGAACTGCCACCTTCCTTTCCTGGTCTCTTCAACACATTGTCCTACATCATCATTTTTTAAAGATTTTATTTATTAGTTTTTTAGAGAGAGGGGAATGGAGGGAGAAAGAGAGGGAGAGAAACATGAATAGGTTGCCTCTCCCACACCTCCAAGTGGGGGACTTGGTCTACAACCCAGGCATGTGCCCTGACCGGGAATAAAACTGGTGACCTTTCAGACTGCAGGCCAGCACTCAATCCACTGAGCCACATCAGCCAGGGCTCATCATCATCTTAATGGTTAACAACTACAGCAACAATAGTAACTACCATTTGTTTCATTCTCACACTGTTTCAGACTTTAAGAGTTCTATGTGAATAAACTCCCTTAAACATTACAACAAGCAGATGAGGTATGTAGTGTAACTCACCATTTATGATGAGGGAAGGGAGCTTTCAGAGATATAGAAATGTCTGATTACGTGTCTAAGATCACAGTATGAGTGATAGTGCAACTAACCCATAGTTGCTTCTCTAAACCACTTACAAACTCATTAAAACTTTCATGGTTTTACCCTGGACACCATGACTCAGTTGGGTGTCATCCTACAAAGAGAAAGATTGCCAGTTTGATTCCTGGTCAGGGCACATGACTGGGTTGTGAGCCAGGTTTCCAGTTGCCATGTGTGTGAGAGGCGAGTGATCAATGTTTCTCACATCGATGTTTCTCTTCCTCTCTTCCCCCTCCCTTCCCCTCCCTCAAAAAAATAAAATGTTTTTTAATTAGAAAAATAAACTTTCATAGTTTTCTGAAGTTTGCATTGTCTTATCCATATGTCATTACATCATTCATCTGACTGATGATTTCAACCAAAGTTCTTTTCTGCTATGCTGAAGTGAGAGATGCACTAAGACCCATCAACTAAGGAAAGCATACAATGTATAGGCAGTTTGTACAGTGGCTGGTCCCAGGTTAAGAAAAATATAAAATGTTTAGGATCATAGCCTCCACTCTAATCAAAGGGCATCTCCCACCCCTGAGAAGCTTCAGGTTTCATGATGGAGAAACAACAAATACTAAAATGACTTAAGGACTTCATATAGGTTACACACTCTTCAATAGAAACTCATCTGTCTGGAACTGATTTCAAATGCCTCTTATAAGGTGAAGTAAGTGCTTCTTTCTCTGAGTTCCAATGAGGCCACTCTCATCCTGTTTAGAATCATTTGTTCAGCCTGCCTACCTCTGTGTTGTGAGCTCTTTGAGAGGCTGGTCCATACCTGAGTCTTCTCAAGGGTCACAGACCCAGATCAGGGCCCCCAAATGTTTGCTGAATGAATAATTTCACAGTTACAAATTAAACTGGAAGATGATCAATGAATGCTGAAGGTAATTTCTGTGAGATTTGAAATACGGAGAGAGCTGAGAGGTAAATTGATATCAGGACTGTGATCATACTGTATTACAAATTAACAGAACACTGGTCAGCATTATTTAATGGCCCATTCACTAGAACATTCAAACTTAGCATGCTACAGATCATGAAACTGAAGAACACTAGCTACCAATACAGTCTTATTCAAACAGAATTGGTGGGAACCAGCTAGTCTAAGTACAAATATTCTTTTTAAGGTATTGCAAATTTTATCACCATTTTATTTATTGTGTGGATATGTGTCTACCAATTATTTCTTTATTCTCTTCCCAATATTTTTCACTTTCAATATTATACAGACAGTTGAAAGAAAAGAGCCATAAGGCATGAATTCTACTCTTGGATTCATTATCCACATTGGCCCTATCCCCTCTAATATTCATACTCCCTAGGTATTTTCAAGGGTTGAAGTATTAAAGACATGCATGTAAAATGTATCATAAGCCTTACAAATTTAAATGCATGTTATCTTTTAACATGTGACTTGTACTGAAGGCAACATCCAGAGTTTGAAGGAATTGTCAGGAACAGCAAATTTGATGACTGCAAGTGAGTCAGAGCATGCCCAGAAACCAATGTGCCCTCTTGGAGAAGCATGTGCCTTTGGAAAGCACACTAGCCAAATATCGGGTAAGAAGAAATAATTTGGAAACTTAAGTTCTTCTAAGTCCTATAGAAGGGCTGATAAATATGACCTAGGTATGTGAGGCGGAGTTTGGATGGGCCTGGATTTAAGCTGGGCTAACCTGAGACTAAATTTAGCACTGGAGCTTTGGGCAAATCCTATAACTTCTCTGAGCTCCTGAATGCTAATGTGTAAAGTGAAGATAAGGAACCATCACTCATACATTATTTGAAAACATTAAGTTAAATTTAAAACAATTGACACATGCAACTTGTCCAATAAATCCACTGTGATAATGGCAACCACGCTTTATTGGTGTTGTGTGCTGGGCCTTTACTCAATGCCTAACGCATAAAGCGTACTCAATAAATATTTTATGAATGATTACAGGTTGGGAAGTTAAACCTGGTAATGGGAAGATCTAGAAACTAAAATTGAATCAGTCATCTGTAGTTAGTCTGGAGTCTTCATCTTCTGAACCAATAGTTAACAGTAAAATACCGTAGTATGCAAAAGGAAAGGTAATAAATCGATGGAAGGAGATTGTGTGTTATCTGACAAAATAGGAACTGACACTGCAGACCCTACCAGCCTCGCTCACCTGGCCTTCTCCAACTTAGAACTCAGGAGAAAGGAGATGGACATGAAGATGTACAGCCTACAAGAAAGAAAGGGCCGTGTGTACCAAGAGGTCAACAGTCCCCAGTATGATGACTACCTTTGTAAGTGACCCTCACTAAGAAGCAAGTTATGATACAATAATTTCATCTAGTCCTTTGGTCCCCAAATCATTTCCTTCCTCTAGTGACATAGAGTACAGGATTAAGTCTCAATGATGTCAGTGCTGGACTTTGTCTGAAGCTCTTTGCATCCAGGAACATGCATTATACCTCCCTAACCCTTGTTGCTTTTGCCTCCAGATTGTGAGAAGTGTCAGAACTTCTTTATCAACTGCTGTGCATGGGCCCCCTACATTTGTAAAGGACACTGCAGTGGACAAGGGGCATCCCCACCGCTCAGCCCTCACCCTGCCCCCTGGGTTGAGAATCGGTCCATCAGGCATCCTGAGGCTGGGCTTGGAGTGTGGAATGAGGCAGCTGACTTGCCAGTGGGTCTGCTCTTTGGCCCTTATGAAGGACAAATCACAGAAGATGAAGAGGCAGCCAAAAGTAGATACTCCTGGCTGGTGAGAACTCTTTACCTCGTCCACTGGCCTCTGGCTTTCCACATTCCTTCTGAGGCTTGGAGGGACCTCACCTCTTATGTGCTAGACATGGAGGGGACAATAGGGTTAGCTCTGTGTACTGATTAGACTTTACATGAACACAGAGCTCTTTTTCAGGATCAGAAGGTAAGTGTGGGCAAATTGGTACAGACACAAAAGAGTGGCTTCTCCCTTCTTGGGCTCCTTCTCAGATTGGACAGGTAGACTCTGATGTATAGATGATGAGTAAGACAAATATCATGTGGTCACAACTGGCAGTTGAATCCCCATGCACAATGGAAGAGCTTTGATGATAGTAGAGTAAAAGAATTCTGACTATTACCTCCCCACAAAAATAAATAAATAAATAAATAAATAAATAAAAGGTCTTGAACTTCTTTTCTGAAACACACATCACCAAAGGCAGAAACTGCTATGAGTATGTGGATGGAAAGGACAGATCCTGGGCCAACTGGGTGAGGTGAGGTCAACAGGTCTCTGGGTGCCAGAGGGGGCTCTCATCCCCCACAACCCCATATATCTTTCCCTCTCATCATGCCACCCTCAGTGCTCTCCCTTAATCCTTTTTTACTCTTTTTCTCCATACAGTGTTCTTTCATTTCAGGGGACATTTAGAAAAAAGTATAACATATGTCATCAAAATATAAAGCTCTCTACCAGATACAAATTGGGTACTGGAAAGGACATTGAAGAGCCTAGATTCACCAGGGACACTGGATTACACTTTAATTTATCAAATGAGTATTAAGTACTTACTGTATTCCAATTTAGGTAAAGGAATACATTACTTAAACAGATCACACAACCCATGTCCTTATGGAGGACTTCTCACAAACAGACATAAAACAATTGCTTTCAGAAACATTTATCATTTCCAAGAAGTGCACAGTGTCAAGAGAGCACAAACCATGGATGGCCTAAACCTGTGAGGGCAGTAAATCATCCCAGCTTCACTTCAAACTAGAGCTGGGCTCTGAGGTCTTCAGAGGAATGGTCATGGGCCCCTTTCCTGAGAGGGGTCTCTTTTACCAGGGTTACCTGAATGTGAATCAACTACTATTGTTCTGTTTCATTTTATTAAGACAAAAAGACCTCTAATTTTTATAGTAACCTTGGACAAGGAAGTGAATGGTACTCTAAAGGGTAGAGAGGTTGGAGAAAGGCCTCACAAGAGAAAATAGATGTGGGCTGAGTACTGGATAATTAGTGAGCTAATTTAGAAGCAGAGCCCTAGATCAAGCACCAGGTTCTGAGGCGTGAGACAACTTGATTTAGAGCTTGGAGAAACCAGAGATCACTGGATATTATGGCTAATCCAGGTAAGTGCTAAGTTTAGAATTGGGTTTTAGAAAATAGTATTACACAGGATGAACACTGCAAGCAGGACTTGGAGGAAGGAATTCATATGACATGCTGACAGATGCTCAGACACTGAAGAGAAGGTTCCCTGGGAGCATTAGGGTCAGTGGGCAACATCAGAGCCTGAGGGCCTTCAGTATCATTGAGGAGCTGGACATGGATGTAACTCAACACTGTGGTTTTCTTTCCCTTCCTCTGCCCCAATCCCAGGTATGTGAACTGTGCCCAGGATGATGAAGAGCAGAACCTGGTGGCCTTTCAATACCATGGGCAGATTTTCTACCGAACCTGCCGGGTCATCAGGCCGGGCTGTGAGCTGCTGGTCTGGTGCGGGGGCAAGTATGGCCAGGAGCTGGGCAGCAAGTGGAAGAGACAGCTCACGTCTGGGAGAGGTGGGCACCACTATTCTTCAAAACAGAAAGAAAAGAGAGAATTCCCCATAGAAATATTTATGATCCAACTCTTAAGTACAGTAAAATCCACTCTAAAGTCAGTAAAGTTTCACATCAGATGCTTCAGAAATGCACAATTCATTCATCCGCCTTTGACTCTTAGGCAAAATTTTTATATTTTTTATTTTTAAAATATTGCATGCACAAAATATACAACCACTTTTAGTGCTGTGAGGCTGAGAGGCAAAAAAAAAGTTTTTCAGCACTAACCAGCTGTCTCCCCAAGGCAATTTTTCTGACATTTTTATAGCTGATTCTTTTTAACTTTCCTCCATACCTCTAAATAAAATGCTTCTGTTTATAGACATTCATTATTTTTTTAAGATTTTGCCCTGGCTGGTGTCACTCAGTGGATTAAGTGCCATCCTGTGAACCAAAGGGTTGCCGATTCCCAGTCAGGGCACATGCCTGGGTTTTGGGCCAGGTCCCCAGTAAAGTGAGAGGCAACCACAGATGTTTCCCTCTCCCTCCCTTCCCCCTTTTCTGGAAATAAATATATCAAATCCTTTTTAAAAACTATTTTATTTATTTTTACAGAGAGTGGAAAGGAGGGAGAAAAAACTCAATGTGTAAGGGAAACATTAATCGGTTGTCTTTGGCACACTCCCAACTGTCCCACAACCCTGGCATGTGTCCTGACTGGGAATTGAACTTGTAACCTTTCAGTTTGTGGGACAACACCCAACCCACTGAGCCACACCATTCAGGGAGGGTACATTCGTTCGTCATTTCCGTGAATTATCATGAGAGATCCTACTCTGGCGCACATGGTTCTGGGATCAGGAAGTACAGATTAACATGAGGATCAGAATCACTGCTTTTGAGGGGCTGAGGGGTGTAGCAGGGAAACCCAGGCACATGTGCCTTCATGTGCATAACACCACACAGTGGTTAGTGCTTTGGAGAAAACTAATCCAGCACAAGTGCCTAGGGATCAGTGTGAGGGCAGGTGTATCCAAGAAGGGCTCTCTCAGGAGACAACACTTACAAAAGTACCTGTGGGCAAGGGATCCGAGGCCGAGGGAGCAGGTAGTACAGGGAAGAAAACAGGTGTGGTATAGAATTGGCTGAGGCTCACTCAGGTCTAGTCTCAGCATAGAGGATAAGAACGGAGATCCAGTTTAGCACTGGAAATGCAGTGCCGATGACCAGAGTTGAGACACACTGGGGACTTTCATGAGTGCAAGTGTGCAGTCGTCAGCTGTAGAGTGGTGTGTTCTGTTCTGATTATGCTTTGTTAATTTTTTAAAAAATAAACCCCCATGGGGAATCTCCTCAGAGATCACTTCATCTCCAAAAGAGAGAGCATGGTGGATTGGCCACAGAGGAACAGGAGTCAGGCGTGTAAGAAGTGTGGTTGTAGAAAAATTTTGAAATAGGACTTCTCAGTGTATTTGAAATTGGCTAAGACTGAATGAAATGAAGCACAAATATTTGGTGTGAGGCTTGAGGAAGGACATTTTTTAAAAAATATATATTTATTTTTAGAGGGGAAAAGGGAGAAAGAGGGACATTCGTATGTAGTTTCCTCTCACACACCCCCTACTGGAGACCTGGCCCACAACCCAGGCACGTGCCCTGACTGGGAATCAAATTGGACTCCTTGCCTTGCAGGCTGGCACTGAATCCACTGAGCCACACGAGCAAGGGCAGGAAGGAGATTTTATTTTACTGTTTTGGAAAACAGAGAAGCAATTCCTTGTTGGGGCCTGTGGTTTTCCTCTTTAACATGACTTAGAAAATACCTATATAAGGGAAAGGTCACTGCAGTTCCATCCACACAGGGAGTAAAATGGCCTCTGATGCTTCTTGAAAATCCCTTGTCTGGGCAATATTAGAAAAGACCCTTGATGTGGGCTTTCTGGAGTTCTGAAGAAGATGCACTGCATAAAAATGAAAAGGAAAATAGATAGCGAGTGGACACTTTGTGGGAGATGGAATTTGTGTTGTCACCACAGTAAGAAGGATTCATGGGGCAGGTCTCACCAGGAGACAAGTCATATGGCCCAGGCATTCTCATCAGTGCCTTCCCTGACCACACCTTCCTCTTTCAGCAGAACCAAAGCCAGAGGTGCACCCATGTCCCTTCTGCTCTCTGGCCTTCTCCAGTCAGAAATTCCTCAGCCAACACATGAAATTTAATCATTCCTCTCAGATTCTCCTGGGAACATCTGCAAGAAAACACCTCCAAGCAGAGGAACCCTGTCCAGAGGATCAGAATCAGCAGCAGCAAGACACTAATACACCCAGCTGGAATGATAAAGCTGAAGGTCAAAGAAAGATCCAACGTTTTGCTTAAAAGGATCAGTCAGAGGAGAAACTTAAGATCCTTTTTCCAGCCTTCCAAAGAACAAATGAGGACCACTAGTGACCATGAGAGAATGATGGAGGAAGAGCCCTGTAGAGGCCAAAAAGAGAGTCCAGAGGGCACAGGCAAGTTATTTGTGAAAGTACAAATGTCAAGTATTAGAACAATCAACTATAGAAGGTTTTGGCAAGGCTTCAACGATGGCTCACATCTCATTAGAGACCAGAGGACACACTCAGGGGAGAAGCCCTATGTTTGCAGGGAGTGTGGACAAGGCTTTACACGGAAGTCAAATCTCATAAGACACCAGAGGACACACTCAGGGGAGAAGCCCTATGTTTGCAGGGAGTGTGGGCTAGGCTTTACACGGAAGTCAAATCTCATAAGACACCAGAGGACACACTCAGGGGAGAAGCCCTATGTTTGCAAGGAGTGTGGGAGAGGCTTTACATGCAAGTCTCTTCTCAGAGGACACCAGAGGACACACTCAGGGGAGAAGCCCTATGTTTGCAGGTGGACTGAATGAGTCATTAGCATTAAGTTGCATATCAACAGCCATAGGAAGTCTGTGGCCCCTTACTTTCCCCAAGATTGTAAGTACAGAAGTAACAGATTAAACAAACCCTCCAGTTTCATGACAAGAGGTGAGATGGACAAACAGTTCCATGAGTGATACGGGAATGTCAGCACCAATCTCCTTCATGGTTTTTTGACATCGTATTTGAACAAGTTTTGTTCCCATACAAATACGAAGCCCACATCCCACATTCTCCCATCACTAAAAGCAGAGAGTTCAGAAAGAGCCACAGAGAGCTCACTGTCAGCCACAGAAATATGGTTCCTGCAAATGTGTAAGTCTTTAGTCAATCTACTCTGGTTTCTACCCAGAGAGAGGGATTTGAGACAGGCTCCCGAGAGAAGGGAATTCCCTGGACTCCTAGAAATTGGGGCCTGTTCTCCTAATAGGCTCCCTACCCTCCTCACTTGGCTTCGCTTGGCTATACTGGTTTCCTACCACCTCTGGAGTCTCCGAGGTGAACGGCAGGGAGGGATGTATGCTTGTGCACGGATGTGTGCCTGGCTCAGTCTGGGTACCTGGTCTTCCTCACTCTCCTTGCTGCCCCTTCAGGGTCAGCATTTCCTGGTGCACAGCACACAGATTCCACATTAGTTCATAGTGGGTTGTCTCAGCTCTGTCTTCTCCAGATGTGTGACCTAAGGCAAGATTCTCAACTTCTCTGCCTGATTCCTAGTCTGTACACTGGAAATGGGTACACTGGAAAAAAGGATCTCTGAGATCACAAGTCCTGCTGAACAGCCTTCTGTGCCCATGTCTTCTGGGTCTTTAGTGCTGGACAAACGAAAATAAGGACAGAGTAGGGGTCTTAGCCAAACAGAATTTGAGCAGACATCACTGCTTTCCCCACAAGACTCAACTGCCCTGAGAAGGACGCCTGAGGTGGGGGATGTGCCTCCCTCCACATTACCACCCTCTCACTGAGCCTGTGCACCCTCAGAGCCTCCTCAAGACAGGCAGGTGGTACAGAAAATAACCTGGGAAACAGGACCCACACCCATCCCTTGCTGAGAAGTGACACTGCAAACATCTGCCTGCACTGGTGTGTTAGGTAGGATAGATGGTAAGCCAAGGCAGGGAGGATGAGGAAGACATGTGTCACCCACTAACTCAGCAGTCCTGAGCCTGGTCCAATTCTATTGCCAGATGGTCCAGCATCACAAGAAACATCATGCTAACATGTTGAAATTCTAGGTATCATTTCCACCATGTGGGAAAGAAAGGCTTTGAAACTATTCATCCCAAGGCCTAGAAGATGGGAGGGGGTCCACAGCACTCAAGGAAAGGACCCATAAAACAAAATTGGCTAACTGCCTCTGTTCACTATGTTTTATGAAGGGTCCCAAATGTTTACAGAACGAGCCCATAGATAACTTTGGGGGACTGCTTTAACTTTAACTGTCTTCTGTCTCATATCTATTTTACAAGATGACTAAATGGGGTCTGAAGCCAGATAAGGATTTGGGCTACTGACCCCCACACATACCTGTTTGAGTAGTCTCATCCCCCGTGGAAGCTGGCACCACTTTTACCTGTCAATCAATATGTAAGTTCTTTGCCCCCATCCCACCAACTGTGTAAGTCCTCAGGACAAAGGACCTGGTGCTCTTGCCACCCAACTTACCTTTACTCCCATCTCAGCAAGACCTGTCCTCTTCCATGAGAACATATCACTGATAAACCCTAATTGCACACTAATACACCTGCTGATCTGTAGCTCTATACTATGTTGGCAAGAAGGACTGAGTTTCTCCTGTGACAGGTGCACCCAGTCTGCAAATGGCATTCATGAAGCCTGCAACACAGGAGCTTCTGTAATGCACTCTCCTTGTACCTGGGCCCCACAGAGTTTAATACACCACTGGCACCATCTCGAAATTACTGTATCTTCAAAGTTTTTTTTGTGACGTAAACCCTGATGGGATCATGGATATGCACAACGTTGGTCATTCCTAGCCACCCATTCCCAGGCAATGTCCAAAATGGCCCAGGAAGACAAAATTCCAGTGGGTCCAATGGGTGGTAGTTCAGCAAGACTCAAGGTGAGAACAGGGTAAACGTTACATCTATATAAGCACAGGGAAGGGTGCTAACAGCTCCCAGAAGTCACACTTTTCTTAGAACCAGAGCTGAATTCAATACACAGAGATGGCAATTAGTGAGGACTCCATCCTACCCTCTCCTGCATGAGGGACATGACCTAAGTGTGACCCACCCTATTCCTGCTGGAGTGGGTTCACCAAAGGGGGACACCCACCCCCATGACCTGGAACCATGACCTTTCTGTCCTCCCAGTGCCAGGCTTGTGAAGAAGAGTGTCTACATAAGCTATGTGGATTTCAATAATAAATACCCACTATTATTTCCTTTTAGGCTTTTTTAAAGGAAGGCGTATTTCTTGGGTTTTGTTTCCCTTCCCTGTTTCTCCCCCACCACCACGGCCCAGAGAGAACACCATAAGCTCAATCTTCTGTGGCTTTCAGCATGGGCCATGGGAGAGGGGCAGAGTCCTGGTGTAATGCTGGCAGAGGGGCTGACACTGAAATACAGTGGGGAGAGGAACCCACAGACTTCCAGGTGATGCTTACCACTGCCCCCCACCACCAGGACAGACTCTGGAGTTCTCCCAGAAGGCTTAGTAATTCAAGATGAGTAGACAGGTCTGTTCCCTCTCCCTTTCAGCAGCAAACCACATTCCTAATATAGTTGCCAGCCTCCAAGGTGTCCCCCAAATGCACATTCTGTCACCCCTGCCCTTGGACAGTCCCTCCATACAACTGAGCTGATCTGTTATGAAAATGGTGTGTGGCTCTCCAAGCTAAGTCAGAAACAGAAACTTTTGTTTCAGTCTTCCTTGCATAATTCACACAATCTCAGACCACCTTGTGGAGGGAGCTGGGTGTGTACACAAGCCCCACCCCTGCCCACCTGGCAGTGGCTGGCAGCCACCATCCTTGTTTTGAAGTGCAGGCTCCAAGAAGTGACTACAGCCTGGCATCTGCTGGATGCTGAGTCTCTTGCCTTTGCCCAGAAGGTGGTTGTTTAATGGAGAGCATGGTCCTTGTCCTTCTAGGTGGGTGCCTCAGGGGTTTCTCATCTGCTCTCTGGGTGGCACTGGGTGGATAAGCCAAACCTGCCTCTGATCCCCAGTGAGGAGCACCACGTGTGTGTGTGCAGAGTGTGCCCGTGTAGCATGGGCCTGCACGGTCCAAGGTGACGGCCTGATGGTCCAAGGTGATGGCCTCCAAGGTGATGAGTTAAATTCTGCAGTGACAGCTGGACTCATACTCACTAAAAGCAACAGCCACCCTCCCGTCTCCAGCCTGACCATCTCTAGCAGGGACCAGCGCACATCCTGTCAACTCTGTTCCCTGGTGGCTCATGTGTCACTGTGTTGAGCTGCATTGTTGCCCAGGCCTTTGGCCCTAGCCAAGTGGCTTATTAGAACCCTCTGGGCCTCATTGGGACACACTGACTGACCCTCTGTCCCAGGGCAAGGGCAGCCACCTCCAGCCTGGGCAGTGACTCGAACAGGGAGACCAGTGAAGCAGGCAGAGTCCACGACAAAGTCTGGATGCAGTTGCTCTGGGGTCAGGAGAGGGGCTCTGCCTCTAACCACGAATTCCCATCACAGTGGAATCAGGGATGGGCACAGGCATCCTTCCTGTCACAGTCCAGCTGCCATGGCTTGTGGGCCTCCCTGTGGTCGGTGCTTGTCCAGACATCAGCCAGACCAGCCAAGTTCTCAGATCTCTGCTCAGGGTCTTGGCTACCAAGAAGAACTATCAGTTCTAGATTACGTAGCAGCATGTTTTACCTTCATTGTCTCAAATCTGTGAGGCAGGAACAGCTTCAGCCACACGCCTTGGAATGTCAGAAGATGATCAAGAGCACAGCTGCACTATGGCTCTGGCACACAGTCTAGGCCAGAGACCCGGCTGCCAGGCAGCCCAGCAGCAGCACCAGGCACACAGCTTCAGCTGTCTTTCTGCTCTGTCTTCCTGGGCCTGAGTTTTGTCCTCCTGGTAGCAAGGGGCTCCTGCACTTCCAGCATCACACTCATCTCATCCCAGAGGCCGGAAGGTAGGAGAGCGGAAGTCTGTTTCTTTTGAACTAGGAGGATGCTGCTGCTGGGCTTGTTACACTTGGGAAGCCCTCCCCATTCTGGATGAAGCCACAGTTTGTGTCCTTTGATTCCAAGACAGAGAAGCCAGGAAATAGGGAACTGCTCCACATGGCATGGGGAATGCAGCCCAGCCCCTACTTGGAAAGGCCAGTGGGGAGTGAGGTTGGCACACAGGACCCACACCCATGGATAGGTTTTCCTGTGGGAATCAGGCCTACATTGTACCTAGACTGCTATGAGGCTTGCTTTTGTTAAAACTCCCTCAACCTGGATTGAGGCAGCAAACGTTTACTGCATATCTTTAACTTCCTAAAATCTTGCTAAACCTCCCAAGTATGGAGTGTAACTGTTTCAACCACTTTTCCCCTTGATCTGCAACATTCTTCTCTTTGAAGTAATTAGCAACATTCTTTCCTTTGTTATCTGTAAAAGGTAATCACCTACAGTGAACCTGTGCATAGTAAATGAGGAGCATCCTCAATGTAACGTACCCAGAAAAGCAATAAAAGCCTGTCCAGGCAGGGGCCGGGGTCCTCTCTCTCACTTACAGAGTGGCCATGCCATCCCTTTTTCTCCACAGGACTTCTGTAGTCCGTGTGAATTTGTCCCTCAAAGCTACAACACATGGACTATGTGGGGTGGAGTCCGCATCACGAGGACACAGATAGAGAATGGCAGGGTCTGTGCCCTGATTCCCAATGACAGAAATGTGAAGGCACATCAGGACACTACTCTCTCGTCTAAGTGGTCCTGAGCGGTAAACCCAGCTATGCCCCCGAGGTGACAGGTGGATGTCAGGATCTCACCTGAGGCTGTTGAGCATTCCAGCTGGGCCCTACCTAAGATTGCACAGGCCTGGCTCAGGATGGAGAAATTTGCTCCCCTCGGTAACACAGTCAGTGGGGCTGTGACAAGGAGGTTGTGGCCAAATGGGGGACTGGCAGCAGAGGACACTCCAGGCCTGACTTCTGGCTCCACTCCCAGCCCTGCAGGGCTGACAGCAAGACTCAGGGCCTGAGGGTCTGCAGTCTTGGCACAGCCTCTCATGGCCACTGCGGCCTCCTCCTCCTGCCACTGGTGCACCTGGGATCAGGGCTGTGAGGTGTTCGGGCCCCTGCTGGCAGGATCAGTGCTCCTTGCCTGACTGGACTCTGGGTTGGGATGGAATGAAGCTGACTGTCAGCCAGGAGCCTGTGAGGAGCCACCCAGCCCCTGACCCCAGGCTCCCAGCCCTACCCCTGCCAATGTCCTGACTGTGGTTTCTCTCTGCCAAGCATCTCATTTGGGTGTCTTGGTATTTGGGGGGTTTTTTGTTTGTTTGTTTGTGTCATTTGTATAACCCTGAGGCAGGAGATAGTCAGGAAGGAGGAAACTCTGGAGGTGCCCCAGGGCTAAGATAAAGGACCTCCGTATAGGACAGAGACCCTGCTCTAAGACTGCTTATTCCTGCTTTCTGGAAAAGCACTGAATCCTGGTGACTCATGAATGCACCTGCACAGAAGATGCTTTGTTATAAAAGCTTTATAATACGTTAACATTGAGCAACCCCCTTCTCCAGTGGCCTGTCAAGGAAAATCATGGGAGAGCACATGTGCAATTGCTTTAAAGTAATACAACTTTTTGTACATGTGCAATAAAACCCCACCAAAACGAGCCAGGACATATCTGCCCTACAAGAACAGAATCCCTCTGGCCTCTGAGGTCAATCTCTGCTCAGAGTTAGCCCACTCCCATGTTCTGTGGAGCATATTATCACTTACTAAATCTGCTCTCTCTGTCTGCTATAAACTCTGTGTGTTCAGTTCAATTCTTTGTCCGCGATCACCAACAACCTGCTTACCTGTGCCCACCTGTGACAACTCTGAATGTCCATGGTTATAATTCTTGACTACAAAGAGCAAAAATAAAATAACACAAATCAAAAGAATTAACCATATTGTGCTATTTGTTGGAACCTACAACCAAGTTCCAACAAATTTCAATACAGTGAAATTATATAAGGTATGTTACTTGCTCTCATTGCTAATAATCTAGAAATCAGAAACAGAGGGTACTAGAAAATCCTTTTATTTGTGTGTTATAAAATACACTTCTAAATAACCCCCAAAACAAATCACAATTGGAGTTAGAACTAACTTAAACTGGGTGATAATAAAAATACTGTGTACCAAAGCCAGATCATTCAGGTTCCACAAACAGTCAAGGTCAGTGGTTCTCAAGCACAAGTGATTTTGCCTCCAGGAGGACATTACATAAGGTAGGGACACATTTTAGATTGTCATGAGGGTGGAGGTGAAGGAGAGTGTTATTGGCCAGCAGTGAATAGAGGAAATGCATGCTGACAAGCACCTACAATGCAGGGGGCAAATAAACCAGGAGAAAGAATTATTGGCCCAAAAGGTCATGAGTACTGTTACTGGGAAGTAACAAGTTGGGGGAGTTAGGGGGATTCCTCTCTTCGGTTCTTGTCCTGCCTGAAAGAATGGATTCAGGCAAGGGACAACAGGTACAGTGAAAGTGCAGTAGCAGGTTTATTTGTGACATGCACTTGACAGGAACCTGCAAGCTTGCCCCCAGCTAGTCTGAGTGCCCCACCTGCTGGGGTTTCAGGGCTTTCATGTTTGCAGCGAGCCTCCAGGCTTCCCCTCTGCAGCCCTTCTCCCAGCCCTTCTCCAACCTTGGGATTAACATACAGTTTCAAAGGCTTCCTTTCCCAAATAAAGAAAATGGTACATAGAATTTCAAAGGCTCCCCTCCAGCTGCTGGTGTGCTCATCCTGGTCTCTGTTGTGACCTTGGAACCTCTATAAACCTTACCTGACCCCACTCAGGACTGCTGAATTACTGGTGAGACGTGTCCCCCTCCCCCTCCCCACCTTGGTTTGCTGTCTATCCTGCTTAGCAGTGCTGACAATGAGAAGCCCTGCTCTGCGTGGGACTCAGTGAAGAGTCCAGGAGAATGGACACCGCACATCACTTTGCTCCCTAGATCTGAAATAATGCCTCTCTCTTTGCACAGACAGGACACAAACTGAGACCTAAAGAACAACAACAACAAAAGTTCACCATCTTGCAAAGATTGGCGAGTGTCCTAGGCTGAAAAGACACCCTCAAAACGTCAGGAAGCAAAAATGGTCTGATACCTTAGGAGACAGAACCACGCTGTGATACGCCATGGCACACATCTGAGGGTCACTGCTTCTTCTCATTGCCCATACATCACTCTTCAATAGCTGTTCTACAGTGTAACTAGAATCAATAATCTTAGTCTTCTGGTTTCCAGAATTCACCATCTAAAATTTACCTTTTGAAAATGTGGACATTTGCCATATTATAAATTCCTTAGATTGCCTACAAGGGGCACAATTTCACTTATAAGATACTTCTGATTTCTAAGTACTAGAACACCATGCATCTAGGCCCTAACTCATTGAAAATGCTAAGAATGCTGTTCTTAAGTTATTTACTCACTAATAAACTTACAACTAACAAAAATACTTTTTCTAACCCTTCACATTATCGTATTTCTTCATGTTTTCTGCCAAGCTCTAGCTATTTTTCTGTTATACATAACTAAAATAATGTGGTAATTATTATTACATGATAGCTTACTTACCTTGAAACTCATTAGAATCAACTTTTACATTATTACAAATCATAGAATTAAGTAATGTGTAGGGCAAATTGCATACATAATTAAATATCCTTTATATACAAAAGAGTAAGTTAAAGATATAATTTTTAAAAACACCCAATAGCAACAAAACGGGTGAAATGCCTGGGAATGAACTTAACAAGAATGTGTAAGATTAGTATGAACCAATTCATAACATGCTACCCAATAAAAGACACCTGAACAACACCTACTGGGCTAGCTCAGTGGTTTGGGCACCATGCTGCAGATCTAAAGGTCACCAGTTCAATTTCCCATCGGGACATATGTCTGGGTTGAGGGTTCGGTCCCCAGGTGAGGGCGTGTGAGACACAACTGATTGATGTTTCTCTCACTCTCTCTTTCTACCTCCCATTCCCTCTCTCTAAAAATAAATAAAATCTTTCATTTGAAAAGACACTTGAACAACAGGAAAGTAACAGCATGTTTTTGGATAGGAAAATATATAATGATCTGCATTTCCCAGTTACCTATAAATGTAATATGATCTAGATTAAAATATCAGCAAAAAAAAAAAAAGTTTTAATCCTCACCTGAGGACATGCTTCTTGATTTCAGATGGAAGGGAAGGGAGGAAGAGAGAAACATCCATGTGAGAGAGAAACATTGAAGGGTTGCCTCTCATACACATTCCCACTGGGGACTGAACCCACAACCTAGGCATGTGCCCTGAGTAGAGCTCGAACTACAACCTTTTGGTTTATGGGATTGTTATGGGAGAAACTCAGTTCTTCTTGCTGATGCAGTAAAGAATTACAGATCAGCCCATCTACTAGTGAGCAAGCAGGGTTTACTAGTGATACGTTCTCATGGAAGACAACGGGCCTTGCCAAGGTGGCGTGAAAGGTGTAGATTCCAGGCAGGGCAAGGTAAGGGAATCAACAGGCAAGGTCAAGAGTGTCAAGAGCCTTTGGTCCTTGGTCCTGAGGACTTATGTAGTTGGCAGGGTGGGGGGCAGGGGAAGAATTTACATATTGATTGGTGGGTAAAGGTGGTGCCAGCTTCCACAGGGGATGTGACTACCCAAACTTAGGTATGTGTGGGGGTCTGTTCGCCTGAATCCTTATCTCACTCCAGACCCCATTTGTCCTTCTTGTTGTAAAACAGATATGTGACAGGAGCCAGTTCAAGTTGGGGCAGTCACCCAAAGTTATTTACAGGCTCTTTCTGTAAACATTAGGGACTCCTCATAAAACAGATGGTGACCAGAGATAGGGAAGTAACCAAAGCTGTTTTGTGGGCTTTTTCTTTGGGCAATGTGGACCCCCTCCCACCTGCCAACCACACCTTGGAATTAGCACACAGTTTCAAAGGCTTTTCCCCCCAGACAGTGGAAACAATACATAGAATGTCAAGGGCTCCCTCTTCCTGTGCCACCATGGTGTTTCTTGTGATGTTCCGAACACCTGGCACTATTATCAGATCAGGCTCAGGACAGCTGAGTCAGTGGGTGAGACTTGTCTCCCTCCTCCTCTTCCTTGCCTCAGTTTGCTATCTATCCTACCTAACAGGACAAGGCTCCAACCAATTGACCCATATTGCCCAGGGCTCAGAAAATTTTTTTAAAGTAAAACAAGCTCAATTTAAGTTTACCTGTTAAAATAAGGAAGAATCAAAAGGTGCATTGTATTATGAAGCTACAGTAAGCACAACAGTGGAGTAATGCCCTGTGAATAGACAGATTGATGGAAAAGAATACAGGGTCCATTAATACATACAGATCCACATAAAAAATTGTGTTTTGTTTTGTTTATGTTTTTTCATTTATTGATTTATTTTTCATTTGGAACATCTATCATTTGCCTCTCACATGCTCCCAACTGGCAACTTGGCCCACAACCTGTCACAGGTGAGCACAGGTAAGGTAGGCACAGGTAACTACGTTCTTGGTGATTGCAAACAAAGAATCGAACACAGAGAGTTTATAGCAGACAGACAGAGAGCAGATTTATTAAGCGATAGTACACTCCACAGAACATGGGAGCTGAGTTGGAGGAGAGATTGATCTCAGGGGCTGGAGGGATTCTGTACTTATAGGGGAATATTTCTTGGCTAGTTTTGGAAGGGTTTTATTGCCCATGTACAAGTAGTTATATTCGTTTGAAGATACTGTGCATGTGGGTCTCCCATGATCTTCCTTGACTGACTAGCAGGGAAGGGGGTCCCACAATATTGATTTATTAAAATGCTATTATAATGAAGCAGGGGTCAGGTAGCATCTTCTGCACAGGCACAGTTATGATTCACCATGATTCCGTGCTTTTCCAGAAAGCAGGAACAACCAGTCTTAGAATAGGGTCTCTGTCCTGTATTGATGTCCTTCCTCTTAGCCCTGGAGCACCTCCAGAGTTTCCTCCTGACTATCTCCTGCCTCAAACCCAGGTATATGCTTTGACTGGGAATGAACTGGTGACCTTTTGGTTTGCAGGTGGATGCCCAGCCCACAGAGCCACACCAGTCAGAGCCATTGCCTAAGTCTTGCACGTGGCTTGACCAGAGATCAAACCTGCAACCTTGTCCCCCACCATACCACACAAAAAAAACAAACTGTAGAGACATAAAAAAACTTCACATGAGCCTTTGCTGGTGTGAATCAGTAGAGTGAACACGAGCTTGCAAACTGAACAGTCACAGTTTGATTCCCAGTCAGGGCACATGCCTGGGTTGTGGGCCAAATTCTCAGTTCAGGGTGTGTGAGAGGCAACAGAGTGATGTATATCTTACATACAG
Source organism: Phyllostomus discolor (assembly GCF_004126475.2). Classification (NCBI taxonomy): domain Eukaryota; kingdom Metazoa; phylum Chordata; class Mammalia; order Chiroptera; family Phyllostomidae; genus Phyllostomus; species Phyllostomus discolor. The sequence goes on along the minus strand of NW_023397489.1, from coordinate 167,644 downwards.
CTACACGTTGATGTTTCTCTCCCTCTCTTTCTTCCTCCCTTCCCATACCTTCTGTCTGAAAATAAATAAATAGAATCTTAAAAAGTAAACTTAACATGAGCAGCAAAGTTGAATTCAACATTTAGGGATGATCCACTACACCCAACGTTTCCTTCTGATCTGCACCAAGGATTTTCCCAACGTGAACGCCAGACGGCGGAAGAGAGGCGCACTGGGAACATTTTTTCAGTGATTACATTGTACTGTAAAGCGAGTTTCAACAAACTTCAAAACATTGACATTATGTAAAGCATATTGTTGGCACTAATTGCATTTAATCTAGAAACCAGTAACAAAAGCTTACTAAAAAGTCCTTAGTTTTAAAAGTGATGAAATGCACATATAAATAACATGGATTCCACATTCCTAGATGATCCACTATGCATGCTCACGACTTTTCCTGTGGACCTGCACTGCGTTGTTTCCAAGTTGAACACCAGATGGCAGCAGAGAAGCACATTGGTACTATGAAGCAAGTTTCAACAAACCTCAAAGGAGTGGAATTATATAAAGTAACATTTCTTGCTCTCATTTCAGTCAATCTAGAATTCAGTAACAAAAGGTAACTGGAAGTCCTTATATTTAGAACGCACTTCTATGAGACGCACTTCTAATTAACCCCCAACTAAGTCACTATTGCAGTCGCAAAGTAATTTGAACTGAAAGGCATTACGTACCACAAGCTACAGGGAAACGTGCGGTCTTCAGTGCACACAGCAGGAAAGGACAGAAGCTGGAGCTCCAAGGGCTCTGAACCCACACAAAGAACCCCGTGTAGTGAGTCCAGTCCAGAGAAAGTAGCAGAAAGGAAATGTGAACATACAGATTTCTGGGAGGGATACACTTAAACTGGTAGCAGTTAATGTTCCTTGGGGTAGGATTTTAATTAACTTCATTTTTCTGTATAGTTTCAGTAAGCTGCAACAAACTAGGCCATTTTCGTTTTAGGAAAAAAGTACCAGAGAAAACCATGGAATAGTTATATAATTATAAATAATTCTATATAGAATATTTATAATAATTAAATTATAATAATCCAGACTGTTGTCGGGAACCAGAAGCTTTTTCTTTACTCATCCAGCCAGGTGTCTTGACAGTCATCGGGGAAAAAATTCTGACTGTTTAGCCCAGAATGACTCCTTTCCTTACTTGCACTTCTTCGTGTGCATTGCAGCAGTTCTGATAGAGGGAACTCCTAACCTCCTAATCTCTAACAGTGATATGAGTGATCCTGGGTCTGCCATTTACAAGCTACATTCTTTTAGACAGGGAAGAAGCCTCCCAGGGCCTTTGCTTTGCCACTGGTAACGTTTCTCGTTTTTGTAGCTTACAACACTTACCCCTGAAGTACCTAGACTTCAGACTTGCTTTTGCCTCCTGAGAGCCTGTGAGGCTGCACCTGGCAATGCTCAGCGAACTGGGACCAGAAGTCATGCATTCCCAAAGCTGGTACATGGTCTACGTAATGTGCTCAAGAGAAGTGGTCCCACAGGAATGGCTCACTTACAGAGACCTCACACTCACACCCCACAAAGAGTCTGAGCACCCTTTTCAGCTCCTCACAGACTGGCTGCAGCTGCTCCCTGCCCCCACTCACTTCAAACACCCCCCACACCCCACATCCACCCACCACTCACCTAATTTTCCATGAGCTGGCCTTACCCTGGACATTTCACTTCAACCTGACAGTTAGTTTGACACTAAGGGCAGGGTGAGTGGGGACCTACAGAGAGGGACTCTAACTCTAAACCTAGCCCTGACCCTAACCCACCATTTACACAACACTTTCTTTGGATGAGGACTGCCCTTTTGAGTGGCAGATGATGCATTGTTTTGCCCATGGTCTCCCCAGTACCACGTTATTGTAAAGTATCAACTGTTTATCCACCCTCACAATTTGTCTTGGAGACAGAAACAGAATTTCCTTATGTTTCTGAAGAAAATCCCACATGGCAATGATGTTAAGAATCGTGGTTGGGTTTTTTTTTTTTTTTCTTGATTCCCTAGTGTGGAACCCAAACACCAAAACAATTACCGTAACCATCCTGGTACAAATGATTTCCCACAATTGATTTGGGTACTTTGAGTATGTGTCCTGTCTCCCGTGTGGCTTCACGTGGTCTGTCCTCAGTGAACATCTGGACTTGATGGCTCTGCACTGCACCTGGTCTGTTTGCCTCTGGGGCATCTTCACGTGAGAAACCTCCCACATGAAACACTGCAAACCACTCCCAACACGTTCAATCTGTCACAACACCTTCTCATACGCCACAAAACTTTTCCTCTGTTTACTGGCATTTTCACCTTTCTTGAAATACCAAAGCCTAATGTTCTGAAAATATTACTTATGTTCACCCACCTTCAATATGAAAATGGCCACACAAACACTCAACAAATTTGATAACTTTTGAACTCACACTGATATGACATTTGTCATGATACAGTATAACAAAATGGTTTCGAATGAAGTTAAAGACAAGTACATGAATCCACAGCCACGTGATGGGGGTGGGGAGATGGGGGATGAAGGAGAGGGTGGGGGCTCACCACCTTTTTGGCCAACTGGGAATAAAGCAGGCTTCACCCAGCATCGCAACACTGAGATCATGTAGAGTGTGTGTTTTGCTCTCATAGCACTTAAGCTGGAATTCACTGAAAGTGGGTGACTGGAAAGTTCCGTTGTTTGGTAATTATGAAATAGACTCATAAATAACCTCCAAAATGAACCACTATTTGAGGTACAAAATAATTAGAGCTGAATGACTCTAAAAACACTACATATGAAAACTTCAGAAAGAAATCTTCACCCTTAAATGAACATGTTAGAAACAGAATTGGAAATGTACAAGTTTTGCTCCCGCACAAGGAACCTAAATCAGTAAATGAAGTCCAGGCGCAGTGGAGGAAATGAGACCGCAGACATGTCCGGCCGGAGGGGCATGTATATAAAATGAAAGTATTCTTTTTTATATACCTGGGTGGAAATTTTTGAATAAATTTTACTTTTCTCATTGTTTAAGGAAGCTTCAACAGACAAAGCCAATTACAATTTTCAAGCACACTTGGAACTTTTAAAAACCTGATTTTATTATGCTACAAAGCCAGTTCTGAAATATTTCACATTAGACACTCTTATTCCTCTTTTCACCTTTACTCTGGAAACCAGTCACAAGGTACCCAGACAGTCCTTGCATTTAGATGTTTTCAAATGCACTTCAAAATACCACTGCCATCAAAACTCACTGATATTCCCCCACTGACCTGCACTAAGGTGTCATGCCCCCAAAGTGACCACGAGATGGCAGCAGAGATGCACACTCAGAACACACCGTTCTACAGGCCTGGCCACAAGGTTCCTTCGGTTTTTACTGCAAGATGCACTGGCAGGCCCATTTTCCATTTTCCCCAACAACGTGACTAGACAGCATATTCACCGCTTTGTTCCACTGCCCCCTGTCATCTTTCAGGCTGCTTCACCCTTCCATCTTCCCACAACATTTTGTATTTTGGAGCAGAGAAATCTCCCAGGTGCCATTCCACAGAATGGAAATTTTTCTCCATTAGGAGAACTTTGGAAAGGCTGAAATCAATGGCAATCCAAAGGGGCAGGTGGGTGAGCGCTGTGGATGAATCAGAACAGCCAGGCTGCAACCGTTTTCTCCTGGTCACCACAGAGAAACGTGCGCTCTCGCCTTATCCTGTCTGAAGATCATGTGTCTTCTGCTGACAAATTCAGGACTCTTTCCCTCAGGTGGTGCTTTCCATTGATCTGATGCAGAGCAGTCTTGTTGGAAGTAACCGCCTGGTTTCTGGTGAGGAGCTCCTACTACAGGACTCCCTAAGGACCCCACCACATACACAGCATGGCCTCCTTTGGGTGCAGACCGCCCTTTGGAGTGGATGGTGGTGGTTCCCTCCATGTGCCCACATTCTCTCCTGTTCCACATTAGTGTCAAATACGAATGGTTCATTCTTCCTCCCCAAGTTGTCTTGGAATTGGAAGGTTTTCCTTACATTTCAGTAGAGAATTGCATTTGGAAATTCAGTCAAGAACGGTTCCCCCCACCTCCCTGCTTAACTTCTGTGGAACCCAAACATCAAAGCAATGATCAACACTTGATTAGGATACTTGGAGTATGTCCCCTGCTCCCATGTGCCATAACATGGTCTGTCCTCAGTTAACGTCTGGACTGGATGGCTCTGCACTGCAGCTGGTCCCTATGACCCAGGGGGCAACTGCACACGAGAAGTCTGCAGCGTGAAACTGCACAAACCACTGCTGACATGTCTGGTCAGTCACAGCCCCTTCTCCACACACACCACAAACCTCTTTTTGCGTTTCAAATGTGTTTTCACCTGTCTTGAAATGACAAAACCTAATGTGCCAATAATGTTGCTATGTTCATCCATCTTCAATACGACAATGGCCACATAAATATTCACGAGTTCTGGTCAGATTTTTTAATGCGTGCTGAGATGACAGCTGTCACAATAAATTTTTTTTTAAAAAGGGTTTCAAATGAAGTTAAAGACAAAAGTCATGGCATCAACCACAACAGCAGCCCTTAATCCTAACCCCAAACCATGCCATGCACTAGACACTGGACTGTGTGTCCGAAGCCTGTCCCTGACTCCAGATGCCTGGCTCTGGACATCATACTCCAGAGGACAGTCTGCCCTCTTATTTAAACCGGTAAACCCTTGGGATGTAAACATCTAATGTCTAAAAATATAAAGCAGGTTTCTGTAAAAAAAAAAAGTTACATTAAATCAAGCAAATTAAATGATGCAATGATGACGCACATTAGACATGAGATGCATGAGGCTGCTGCTGGCATATCACGGCATACTCTTCCAAAGCAAAATCAATTGAAGTAAATGAGCAAATGTGGTATCCTCTTGATTAAAAAATTCTGGATAGCAGGAGAAGCTATTCGCAGAGTAAGAAGACCCACAGAATTGAAGAAAATGGTTGCACATTATACTTTTGATAAGACTCTTATTACCACAACAAAGAACTGTAGAACTCATCAATGGAGAGATATCTATATTTTTAAAGAACTTGTATATATTCTGTCTACAAGGTTCTATTCGAGTGGTAAAAAAAAAATTAGAGAGAATGTTCAATGCCTATATCACTGAGCAATACACTTCCCAGCCACTACAAAAGCTATAATTGAGAAAGCAAAACTGAGAAATGTTTATAAGCAGAAACAAAAATTAGGATTGACCATTACTTTGCTGAATGTAAAATATGGCAGACCTTATATAAAATGGTTTGGCATTTCCTCAAAAAATTACCCTACTGTATTCAATAACTCCACTTTGAAACACATACCTGAGAAACTGAAGACAGATGTTATAACAAACGTATACATGACTATTCGTAACAACACTGTTAACAACAACCAAAAGGTAGACAGTATTCAAATGTCCACCCACAGGTAAATGAATACACAAAGTTTGGTTATTCTGTCACCAAAAAGGTACCGGACCCAAGGCAGTTTTGCTCTGGCAAGGTCTCATACATGTACATTCTTGACTTCGTGCAGTAAAAATTTCGCAACACAAAGCTAGGGGATTTTGAGAGTTTGTATATTAAATCCATGGACAGTGAAACAAAGAAAGGGCTTCAGAGAGAAGAGGTGACATCACAGCAACAAGAGCTAGCACAGACAGAGCTGCTTCTGGGGAAACAGAAAAGTTAGACACAAAGAAGGTCCTTAGAGACAGGATTTGGGGGTGAGCCAGGGATGAGCTGCCCACTGCTCCCCTGGCTGCAAGTCTCACAGAGACCTTTGCAGATAAGGAGAAACAAAAAAAGATACACGACTAAGAAAAGAAGAGAAGGAAAGGCACATGTGTGCTCAAAGAACAGTGCATGCTGGGTGCTTTGTCTTTCGGGTTTCACCTGTTTTTTTAACATTGAGGACTTTAGAGGAGGTCTCAGAAGAGTCAGCTCCACAGAATACTCAGCTTTCCAGGGGTGCCCTTTGATGTGCTGATGCAACAAAGCGAGCACACAGAGTGCTCAGGGTCCTTCTCTGGTGAACTCCTTCAGAAAAGTCACCAGAGAAGGGCTGGGACTGAGGTGGGTCTTCCCCTGCCTGGTCTGGCATGTCTGAACCATTTGCTCTCCAATGTCCATGGTCAGGGAACATAAGATCCTCAGATTTGTTACCTGGCTATAAATTGCTAGGCCTTATTTGGCTATCAAGCTCAGTTTTCCCACTCCACTACCCAGGAATTTTCATAGCAGTTTTACTAACCTGCCTCAACTCCATACACTTGGGGACTCATATTGGCATTGAATTTGACACAATCATCATCTCTTGACAGACACCAGACACCAGAGCCAAATTCAGGATCCTGGACACAGACACTTGAATCCAAAACCTGTACCCTGCAGGGGATCCAAACCAAAACCAGGACTCCAGGCCTAAAGCTACAAACCCAAAGCCATGTGCCCACACCCAACACAGACCATGCAGTCTGAAGGCCAAACACCAGATGCCAGGGACTGACACCGGACCCTTAATACCAGATTCCATACACCAGAACCAAAAGCTTCATCTGCAGATAGACCTCACAGACGAACCCAGGACACAATGCCACATCCTAAGAGGTGCAAGACTGTAGACACACAACTGAATTCATTTTGACTCTGAAGCACAGGCCCTGGACACAGGATGTAGATCTATAACCAGGTTACCATGGCCAGAATTTGGAGCTGGAGCCAGACACCGGGGCCCCATTGCCAGAGGCCATAGGCAGGAACTGAACCGGTGATTCAATAACATAAAACCCATGTCTCTCTAAATGCAAATTTCAAAATCTTGCCAAACCCAGCAACAATGGGCCAAAGACAGAGTGAACAAACAGGAGGCTGACCTTGGAGGACAGATGTCCATGATCTCTCAGCTGCAACAGGTTCAGGAGTTAGCACTGTCTCACCATTCATTCCACACCGCCATCTTTTCAAAACTGTGGGGGACTAAAAAGGGATTCTTTTCCACAAACCTTGTTGGCTCTAACACCTATGGGCTAATAATTACAATAACATAATCAAATAAATACAAGGTATTCAACATTTAATGTGTGCACCAGTACAAATGAATACAATACAGTGAGGGGATATCAGGTATATAGGGCATTTGGGAGTATGAGGAAATAGGGTCTTGTAGATGTAAAATGGGTGATAGACAGGAAATTTATGAAACGTGCAGCATTCGTGGAATGTTACTTTTTGTTAGGCAATCCCACAAACTACAGGACACAAGCTAAATTAATAAACTCTTCCAGATTTCATCAACGTAATCATTCAGTTGAAAATAGGTTACTTGGCTTAAATTGTTAAATCTTGTGGCAACAGCAGCAGACACAGCCTGAGGGAGCAACCAGCTGCAAGGAGGGATTTGCACTGTTCACAGGGTTCAAAAGAATGAGCTTCTCTGTCCAGTGCAGTGTGGACCACCCACCTCTGCCTGCAGCTGGTGGAGGGCAGTGGGGCCTGTGAGCCGAAGGCAGGTGACCATGAAGCCACAACCAGGAGGTGATATGGGACCTTTTAAAACATCAATGCAGTTGGGACATCAATGAGCCAGGACACCGATGCAGGAGGACCGAGGCACAGCCAGGACACTTACACAGACAGGACATCAACACGATCAAGACATCTACACAGAAAGGACAGTGGTGCAGCTCACACAGTGACTCAGTTAAGACATCAATACAGATGGTACAGAAGTGCAGCTGGAACACCAAGGGAACTGGGACATTGACGAAGATAGGAAAGTGGCGCAGCCAAGAAATCTATGCAGGCGGGACAGGGGCGCAGCCAGAACATCAAGGCAGATGGGATATAGATATGTAGGCAACACAGAAGCACAACCTCTACATCCACACAGACAGGACAGTGATGCAGAAGGGACATAAACACAGACAGGACAGCAGCACGGCCAGGACATCAAGGCTGAGGGGACCTAGACACAATCACGATTTCTGAGAGGCTGGAACGTTAGCATGGTGGGGACATGAACACGGAAGAGACATCGATGCTGACAGGATGTCGATGCAAATGGGACATTGGACCACACAGACATGGACACAGCTGAAACAAGGACACAGGTGTAGCTCACAAGAGGTGCCTAGTTACCTGACATAAAGACACCACTGTTGTACGTGGGGGAGAAGGAAAAATGAACTACAAAGTCCATTTATATGAAAGTAGTAACATCCATGACTAAGTGCCATTCCATTCAACATTCGTAGATCATTCACTACAACTGACAGCCTTTCCTGCTGGCCTGCACTAAGGTGTTCTTCCCAAGGTGCACTTGACAGGAGAAGAGAGCCACACTTAGGATATTTCGCTAAATGACCATAATCAGCTATAAAGCAAGATTAAACACATTACAAAGAGCTAAAATTATATACAGTATAATTCTTGCTCTCATTGCTGTTAATGTAGAAATCGGGAACAAACAGTCATTAATAAGTCCTTACATTTCAAAGTTATGAAACACACTTCTAAACAACATTGTAATCAACAGTGGTTGATATTCCACTGGAATCAATAACTTTTCCTGATGACCTGCACTAAGGTGTCATTCCCAGGAACAGTATGCATACTCAGAGCACTTTGGAAATGACCGTATTGTACCATCCTTTGGTTTTCAAAAAACTTCAAAGGACTGAAATTATAAAAAATACACATGTCCTCACGGCTGCTAACATAAAAGTCAGAAACAGAAGGTAACTAGAAATCCCTTTTATTTAAATATAATAAATAACCAAAGACACTGAAATAGAGAACAGACATTGTTCAGAGGGGAGAGGAGAGGGAATTTCAGGGGAAAAGGGGAAGGGTTTACAGGAAGAAGTATAAAGGACACATCGATAAAAAACTAGGGGCAGGTGGAAATGGGAGGGAGGAGGGGAGGGCTGGGTGGGTAGGCTGGGATGGGAGTAAAAGATAGAAAATTTTACTGCAACAACAATTAAAATAAAATGTAGTAAATAAATAAATAAATAAATATAATGAAAGACACTTCTCAAATAATGTTCCATGAGCCCTTGGTAGATAATTTACTATTGCCAGTGACTTTTTCTGCTGGCTGCACGGAGCTGTGATTCCCAAGTGACACACGAGATGGCAGCAGAGAGCCACACTTGGGACATTTCTCAAAGGGCCCATCCTGCGCGACAGACAGCTTTAACAAATTCCAAAGAACTGAAATTATATACAGTATGTTTCTTTCTACCATTGCTGTTAATATAGAAATCGGGAACAAAAGGTAACTAGTAAGTCTGATATTCAAAACTTATTAAACGCACGTCTCAATGACATTTCAATCAACATTTCTTGATATTCTCCTACAGTCAACCACTTTTCCTTCTGACCAGCTACTAACATGTTATTCCCAAAAGGCCCACAACAAGGCAGCAGAAATACACACTTGGAAAGTGTTCTATTTGCTTGGCCAAAAGGTTCATTCAGTTTGTAGGTAATGACACAATGAAGAGACGTTTTTTGTTTTCACCACTAATCTCATTGAACAATGTATTAACCATCTTGTACCACTATCTATTCTGTGATCTTTCAGGCATCTTCATTATTCCATCTTCCCAAAAGTTTTTATCTTTTAGCCAAGCCAATATAAAGCCAGTTTCAACAAGCATCGCAGCATTGAAATTACATACAATAAGTTTCCTAAGTGCTCCTACTGCACTTCAGCCAGAATTCACTGCAACTGGGTGACTGGGAAGTCCTTATATTTGGTAGTTATGTAATACACTTCTAAATAACCTCAAAAATAAAACAATTTGAATTACAAAATAAACTGAATGGGGATAAAAATACCATATACCAAAATTTAAGAAAAACATCTTCACCCTTAAATGCACAGTATCACAAATAAAAGCTAAAAATATACAAATGTTGTGCCCATACTTATAACCTAAAATAGTAAATGAAATCCAGAGAAAGTGGACAGAAACGTGGACATCGGCGTATCTGCAAGTGTATCTACATGAAATCACAGCAGTTCTGTTTAACTCTTGGATTAGAATTTTGAATAAAATTTTTCTCATTGCTTGAGTAAGCAGCAACAAAGTAAATTAAAAATGCTTTTCAAGCACACTTGGAACTTTTTTAAAAAAAATGACTATATTTAGGTATAAAGCAGGTTTCAACAAATGTCTTCACAAACTATGCTTATTGCTCACTTTGCCATTAATTTGGAAACCAGTCATAAGGTAACTAGAAAGTCCCTATATTTAGGTGTTTTAAAATACACTTCTAAGTACCTTCCCAAAATAAATCACAGTTGGAGTGGAAAATAATTTGCATAGAAAAATAATAAAAAGACTGCATACCAGACCAAGATCTTTCTGATTTCAAAAATGATCAAAGCTTCAAACTGTTTCTCAACTGTTTCTTGGGGGGGATTTTTGCCCCCAAGATGACTTTAGGCAATGTTCTGACCCATGCTAGATTGTCCTGAGGGGAAGGGAAGCAAGGCTGCTGGCAGTGAATACAGGTATTGGATGCTAATGAGCACCTGCAATGCAGAGGACAATCCCCCAGGAGAATGAATTCTCTGGCCCAAAAGGCCCATAGTGCTCAGAATGAGAAACCCTACTCTGTATCATGAACACTCCATTAGGACACAAACAGCATGTCCCTTTGCATCCTACATCTGAAAGGCTGCCTTTCTTGGAACAGGGAGCCTGAAGCTGAAACTTAAAGAACGAAAAATGCCAGCCATCTTGCAAATGTCAGGGAGAAGTGTCCTAGGCAATAGTCAGGAGGCAAAGGAAGATCTGTCCACTTAGGAGACCAGATCACACTGTGATTAAACACAGTAGTCCTCTGAGGATCCCTGCTTCTTTCCATTGCTCATACATCACTGTAATAACTGATCCATAATGTCACTTAGAACAAAGAGTCTCACCCTGTTAGATTCCAGATTTTTCCATCTCAACTTTTTTTCTTTGAAAATGTGGACATTTGCTACATTCTGTATTCTTCAGATTACCTACCTGGGGGGCACATTTCCTATAACAATATACTTCTGATTTCTAGAACACCATACTTCCAGGCCCTAAGCTCATTTAAAATGCTAACAAGGATGTTACTATTTTATTTAGTCATTGATACATTCATGGCTAACATAGATAATTTTTCTAGCTCCTCACATTACCTCACTTCTTCTTGTTTTCTTTCAAGCTTTAACTATTTCTAGGTCACCTACAGCTACAACCATGTAATGATTATTATTGCATGAGGGCAAGTTTACCTTTGTAACTCATGCAAATCAATGGAAAAGTATCACAAACAGAATTTAGTACAATGATGGGGAAATAACATGCAGAAATAAATATGTAGACATACTAAGTTAAAGATATATTTTTTAACAAGACTTGCTAGCAACAAAGCAGGTTTTTTTTTTTTAAAAAAAAAAAACAACAACCTGGAAATAAGAATATATAGGATCTGTGTGAAGAATATTGGAAATTGCTACCCAATAACAGAAACTTTAACAAATGAAATGTATTATCATGTTCTTGAAACACAATATTTCAGAAAAAAACACACAATGATACCCATTTACCAAACTTGTCTATAAATGCAATATAATGTAGATTAATGTAGAAAAGTGGTCCCACAGGAAGTGATCAGTTAGATTGGGACTTGAGCTGTGTACCGCAGTCTGGACCCCTTTCCTGTTCCTCACAGGGTGGCTGTATCTGCCTGCCACCCCACCATAACCCCCAAACAGCTCACCTCCTGTCCCTGGACCATGTTGCTTGCATCATGTTAGGCCAAGAGCATCACCTCGTGACCATGGAGAGTGGCAGTCAGCAGTGCCTAAACTCCACTCCGTGTAGTTTTTCCGTCTCTCCACCAGAACTGCCCGCCCCTCATGCCTGCCAGCCTAAATACACCTCCCACCCAGCCCCACCCACATCTGTGGCCCCCTCTCAACTCCATCCCAGTCCTGCCTCTGACCTTAGACAGACCTCATCGGTATGTTTGATTTTTAGTGGTCCATTTAAACAAAAGTGGCCAGGAATCAAGTGTACTAGTGGACATGCAGTTTAATGCATACATGAAATACATTAATGTAATGAATACATATACTTAATGTACATAATACATTACACTAATGTAACAAAATACATTAAGTGGTGAATACAGTCCTAACATATATTACATAAAATTAAAGACAACTCTGAAAAACAAACTGTTCAGATGATACAAATAAAATACACAAAATGGGAGAAAATATGAATTACCAAAAACATTGGGGTGACATAAGATCAAAAGAGAAAGAATAGGAAGATACATAGGGTGATGCAAAAGTAGCTTTAATCAGAAACATAAATCACATGAAAATTACACAGTAATATGCAGTAGACTTCGAGGTAAAAAGCATGACTAGAGATGATGAGTGCTTCAAAAAGCTTAATTGACCTAGAAGATCCAAATTCACCATGTACTTAATATCATAAACTTAAATTATATAGAACAAAGACACCGAAAAATGTATAATCGTACTAGATTTAACAAACCTCTCTCATCCGAGCTAGAGCATACCTCTTTCAGAAACAACAGACCACCTCACAAAATTCAGTAAGGGTGTAAGAAATACCATGAGCAGCAAATTGGATTCAACGTTCACAAAGAACCAACCGACTATACTCAACTTTTCCTGCTGACCTGCACTAAGGTGTTATTCCTAAAATGAACACAAGATGGCAGCAGACAACCACGCTAGGAGCTGGTTTGGGGGTTTGTTTGTTTTTTTTTTCATTGACCTTAGTGTACTAAGCATAAAGTTTTTTGTTTGTTTGTTTGTTTTTTATTCCAATCATTGTTCAAGTACAGTTTTCTCCCCCCTACTCCCGTTCCAGCCCCTCCACCCAACCCTCCCCCCTTCCCCCCATCACCCCCCATCCCTAGTTTTTGTCCATGTGTCCTCCAAATTTGTTCCTGCAATCCCTACCCATTCCCCCCTGAAATTCCCTCTTCTCTCCCCTCTGGCCACTGTCAGACTATCCCCTATTTCAGTGTCTTTGGTTATATTTTGCTAGTTTTTTGTTTTGTTTTGTTTTGTTTTGTTGTTTAGATTCCTGTTAAAGGTGATATCATGTGGTATTTGTCTTTCACTGCCTGGCTTGTTTCACTTAGCATAATGCTTTCCAGCTCCATCCATTCTGTTGCAAAGGGTATGAGCTCCTTCTTTCTTTCTGCTGCATAGAATTCCATTGTGTAAATGTACCATAGTTTTTTGATCCATTCATTTACTGATGGGCATCTAGGTTGCTTCCAGCACCTAGCTATTGTAAATTGTGCTGCTATGAACATCGGGGTGCAAAGGTTCTTTTGGATTGGTGTTTTAGTGTTCTTAGGATAGAGTCCCAGCAATGGAATTGCTGGGTCATAAGGCAGATCCATTTTTAGTTTTCTGAGGAAGTTCCAAACTGCTTTCCATAATGGTTGTACCAGTCTGCAGTCCCACCAACAGTGCACTAGGGACCCCCTTTCTCCACATCCTCTCCAACACTTGTTGTTTGTTGCTTTGTTTATGATGGCCATTCTGACTGGTGTGAAGTGGTATCTCATTGTGGTTTTAATCTGCATCTCTCTGATGGCTAGCGATATTGAGCATCGCTTCATGTGTCTTTGGATTTTCTGTATGTCCTCCTTGGAGAAGTGTCTGTTCAAGTCCTTTGCCCATTTTTTAATTGGGTTACTTGTCTTCTTAGAGTGGAGTCGTGTAAGTTCTTTATATAGTTTGGAGATTAAACCCTTGTCTGAGGTATCATTAGCAAATATGTTTTCCCATACGGTTGGTTCTCTTTTTATTTTGATACTGTTTTCCTTAGCTGTGCAAAAGCTTTTAATTTTGATGAGGTCCCATTTGTTTATTCTTTCCTTTATGTCCCTTGCTCTAGGAGACAAGTCAGTAAAAAAGTTTCTGCGTGAAATATCTGACATTTTCCTACCTACGTTCTCTTCTAGGACTTTAATGGTGTCACGCTTTATATTTAAGTCTTTTATCCACCTTGAATCTATTTTTGTATAAGGTGTAAGTTGGTGCTCGAGTTTCATTTTTTTGCACGTAGCTGTCCAGTTCTCCCAACACCATTTGTTGAAGAGGCTATTTTTATTCCATTTTATGTTGCTGCTTCCTTTGTCAAATATTAATTGACCATAGAGGCTTGGGTTTATTTCTGGGCTCTCTGTTCTGTTCCATTGGTCTATGTGCCTGTTTTTATGCCAGTACCAGGCTGTTTTGATTACAGTGGCCTTGTAGTATAGTTTAGTGTCAGGTATTGTGATTCCTCCTACTTTACTCTTCTTTCTCAAAATTGCAGCAGCTATTCGGGGTCGTTTATGGTTCCATATAAATTGTTGAAGTGTTTGTTCTATGTCTGTGAAATATGCCATTGGTACTTTAATAGGTATTGCATTGAATGTGTAAATTGCTTTTGGTAGTATGGACATTTTAATGATATTAATTCTTCCAATCCATGAACACGGTATATGTTTCCATTTGTTTGTGTCTTCCTTGATTTCTCTCCTCAGTGTTATGTAGTTTTCTGAATACAGGTCTTTTACCTCTTTGGTTAGGTTTATTCCTAGGTATTTTATTTTCCTTTTTGCTATTTCAAATGGGATTTTTTTCTTGATTTCTGCTTCTGCTGTTTCATTGTTGGTGTACAGAAATGCCTTTGATTTCTGGATATTGACTTTGTATCCCGCTGTTTTACCAAATTCATTTATTAGGTCAAGCAGTTTTTTGGTGGAGTCTATAGGATTTTCTATGTACACTATCATGTCATCTGCAAACAGTGACAGTTTTGTTTCCTCCTTTCTGATTTGGATTCCTTTTATTTCTTTTTCTTGTCTGATTGCTGTGGCTAGAACTTCCAGTACTATATTGAATAGAAGTGGTGAAAGTGGACATCCTTGTCTTGTTCCTGTTCTTAGTGGAAAAGATTTTAATTTTTGCCCATTGAGTATAATGTTGGCTGTAGGTTTCTCATATATGGCCTTTATTATGTTGAGGAATGCTCCCTCTATTCCCACTTTACTGAGTGTTTTTATCATAAATGGGTGCTGTACCTTATCAAATGCTTTTTCTGCATCTATTGATATGATCATGTGGTTTTTGTCTTTGCTTTTGTTTATGTGATGTATTACATTTACTGATTTGCATATATTGTACCATCCTTGCATCCCTGGAATGAATCCAACTTGGTCATGGTGTATGATCTTCTTAATGTACTGTTGGATGCGGTTTGCCAGTATCTTGTTGAGGATTTTAGCGTCAATGTTCATCAGCGATATTGGCCTGTAGTTTTCTTTCTTTGTTGTGTCTTTATCTGGTTTTGGAATTAAGATGATGTTGGCCTCATAAAAAGAGTTTGGTAGTCTTCCATCTTTTTGGATTTTTTGAAATAGTCTGTGAAGGATAGGTGTTAGTTCTTCCTTAAATGCTTTGTAGAATTCTCCTGTGAAACCATCTGGTCCAGGGCTTTTGTGTGTTGGGAGTTTTTGGATTACTGCTTCAATTTCTTTTGCTGTTATTGGTTTGTTCAGGCTTTCTGCTTCCATTTTATTGAGTTTTGGAAGGTTATATTTTTCTATAAATTTGTCCATTTCATCTAGGTTTTCAAATTTCTTGGCATACAGCTCTTTGTAGTAATTTGTTACAATCCTTTGTATTTCTGTGGTATCTGTTGTAATCTCTCCTCTTTCATTTCTGATTGTGTTTATTTGGGTTTTCTCTCTTTTTTTCTTGATGAGTCTGCTTAAAGGCTTGTCGATTTTGTTTATCTTTTCAAAGAACCAACTCTTGGATTCATTGATCTTTAGAATTGTGCTTTTAGTCTCTATGTCATTTAATTCTGCTCTGATCTTGGTTATTTCCTTCCTTCTGCTTGCTCTGGGCTGTCTTTGTTGTTGTTCCTCGAGTTCTTGTAGACGTAGGGTTAGGTTGTTTGTTTGAAATGTTTCTAACTTTTTTAGGTGGGCCTGTATCGCTATGATCTTCCCTCTCAGGACTGCCTTGGCTGTGTCCATAAGTTTTGGGTTGTTGTGAGTTCGTTTTCATTTGTTTCCAAAAACCGTTTGATTTCTTCCCTAATATCATTCTTGACCCATTCATTGTTTAATAGCATGCTGTTTAATCTCCATGAATTTGAGTGTTTTGGGTTTTTTTCCTTGTGGTTGGTTTCTAGTTTCAGTCCCTTGTGATCCGAGAAATTGCTTGGTATGATTTCCATTTTTTTGAAATTGTTGAGGCTTGTTTTGTGTCCTATCATGTGGTCAATCTTTGAAAATGTTCCATGTACATTTGAAAAAAATGTGTATTTAGCTTCTTTGGGATGGAGGGTTCTGTAAATATCAGTAAAGCCCAGTTCGTCTAGGGTATTGTTCAATGCCACAATATCTTTGTTGATGTTTTGTTTGGAAGATCTGTCCATTTTTGATAGAGGGGTGTTAAAATCCCCCACAATAATTGTGTCGCTGTCCATATCTTTCTTGAAGTCCTCTAAGATTTTCTTGATGTATTTAGGTGCTCCTATGTTGGGTGCATATATATTTACTATATTTATGTCTTCTTGGTGAATTCTTCCCTTGAGTATTATGAAATGACCTTCTGGGTCTCTCTTTATGGATCTTCTTTGGAAGTCTATTTTGTCAGATATGAGTATTGCTACCCCGGCTTTTTTCTCCTGTCCATTTGCTTGGAAAATTTGTTTCCAGCCCTTCACTTTCAACCTGTGCAGCTCTTTTATCCTGAGGTGGGTCTCTTGTAGACAGCATATGTGTGGGTCATGTTTTCTTATCCAATCAGCTATTCTATGTCTTTTGATTGGAGCGTTTAGTCCATTTACGTTTAAGGTTATTATTGATAGGTACTTATTCATTGCCTTTTATGTACGTGTGATCCTCTCTCACTCTCTCTTTTCCTTTCTTTCCTTAAAGCAGTCCCTTCAGCATCTCTTGCAGAGCTGGTTTAGTGGAGGTGTATTCTTTTAGACTTCTTTTGTCTGAGAAGCTTCTTATTTGGCCTTCTATCTTAATTGAGAGCCTTGCTGGGTAAAGTAGTCATGGTTGCAGGCCTCTGGTTCTCATTACTTGGATTATTTCTTGCCATTCTCTTCTGGCTTGGAGTGTTTCCATTGAGAAGTCAGCTGTTAGCCTTATTGGGGCCCCCTTGTATGTTACTTCCTTCTTCTCCCTTGCTGCCTTTAAGATTCTCTCTTTGTCTTGAAATTTTGCCATTTTAATTATGATGTGTCTTGAGGTGGGCCTCCTTGGGTTCCTCTTGATTGGGACTCTCTGTGTTTCCTGTATTTGTGTGACTTTTTGTCTCATCAAATTAGGGAAGCTTTCCATCATCATTTGTTCAACTAGGTTTTCTATCCCTTGTTCTTCTTCTTCTCCTTCTGGTATCCCTATTATACGGATATTATTACGTTTCATATTGTCTTGCATTTCTCTTAATCCCTCGTCATTCTTTCTGAGCTTCTTTTCCCTTTCTTGCTCTTTCTGGGTGTTTTCTTCTATTTTGTCCTCTAGCTCGCTGATCCGATCTTCTGCTTCATCGATCCTGCTTTTCATTCCTTCTACTGTGTTCTTCATTTCAGAGATTGTATTCTTCATTTCTTCTTGGCCCTCGTTGAGAGTTTCTATTTCCTTTTTTATGCTGATGTAGTTTTCATTGAGGTCATTGTAGCTTCCCTGTAGTTTCTCATAGCTCATTGTGAGCTCATTGAGCTTCCTGACAATCACTGCTTTGAATTCAATATCTGATAGTTGAATTGCCTCTGTTTCATTTAGCATTCTTTTTGAGGCTTCCTCCTTTCCTTTCATTTGGGGAGTATTTCTTTGTCTTCCCATTGTTTGTGAGACTCTTCTTGTTCACCTCAGCTTCTTATATTGATCTGTTCTGGCTCCCTCGGTTTATGTTGTGAACTTCTTTAGTAGAGTAGCAGTGAGTTTCAGTGGTGCTGTTTCCTTGACCCCCCAAGCTCGCTGGTCTTGGGCTGTTGTTTAAGTTGGCTTTGTGTTTACCTTTGGGTTTTGATTGTTGTTGAGTCTTTCTTTGGTGGTTCCTTCC
This sequence comes from Phyllostomus discolor, assembly GCF_004126475.2. Taxonomy (NCBI): domain Eukaryota; kingdom Metazoa; phylum Chordata; class Mammalia; order Chiroptera; family Phyllostomidae; genus Phyllostomus; species Phyllostomus discolor. The sequence goes on along the minus strand of NW_023397489.1, from coordinate 149,462 downwards.
CGCCAGCTGGTTAAATGTGGGTCACTCTGTCCACCACCTTCTGTATTTTGTTGTGCTGGTGAGGGCAGGTTGTGTTGAGGCTGGTTCTTCTGTGTGTACAAGGTTTAAATAAATCTTGTTCAGTTGTTTGTATTGGGTACTGTCTCTACTGTTTAGTTGTATTTCCAGATAAGTCCTGGATTGAGGTTTGTGTGGTTACTACTCCCTCCTTCACCTTCTTCTGCTATTATCTGTTAGTGGTTCCTTAGTTGTTGGGTTTCCTCTTCCAGTGGGTATCCTGGTGTTCACCTCCTCCACCTATTCTTTTTTGTCATCAGATGGAGGGGAAGGCAAAATGGTTTAAGACAGCAACCAAGAATTCTATGCTATTTACAGTAGTAGCAAGTAGGGAAGATATAGGAGATCCTTTCAGTATGTATAGTGTTAACCGTGGTCTTCCACCCAGCTAGCTGATTTTTAGAAAGGATGGAAAGAAGATAATACTCTTGTTGGGGGAGGAAGGATTGTGAGTTGGATCTATAAAGTAGAGAGGTTGTGGGTGGTCAGATTCTGGGGTAAGGTGAGAGTAAAGGATAGTAAATAGGTGTAGTGTGTGAGAGAATAGAGTTAACCACTACAGTAATAGAGTTCAGGAAACTTTGAAATGGGCTAAGATCTGGGGGGGGGGGGGGGTTGTGAAGTAATTACAATCGCATGGAACAGCAGTTATTTACAATAATATTATGGCAACATTCATATGGCAGAGTCTATGAAATCTAGGTAATAAGGATAGGGAGTACAGAACATTGAGTAGTATGCTGATAGGACACAGGTGAGTTAATGGACAGTAGATTAGTAATACTGTATAGAAAGCGATATCAGGGGAAAGCTGTCAGGTCATACAATAAACCAGCCTAGCAAAGCAGGCTATACAAAAATAAGAGGGATATAAAAATACTGTTAAAAAAAAAGGGATGTAGGAACACTGGAAAAATAATAATAATACAAATATGCAATAACTTGCAGGTTCTCTGTAATAGCAGAGTGACATTTATCTCACTGTCCCAGCTGTTGTGATGCCCCTTCTTTGGGTTCAACTTTGGTCTTTTCACCGATCCAGGATTTTGTCTCACTTGTAGGTATTTAGGAAAAAATTTAAAAAAGAAAAAAATAGAAAAGGCAGATGAAGGCAGGAAGAAGACATAAAATTGGAGGACAGGAAGGAGGAAGGAATAAAACAAGAAATCAGGTAAGAGAGGAAAAAGAAATCAAAAGAGAATAAAAACAATAAAACTTAAAAAATTAAAAATTGTTAAAAAAACAGAATCAAATTAAAAAGTCTCTTGATTTCAAAGTGGCCAAACCTGTTTTTCTGCTCTTGCTGCTTGAGGCAGGCTGAAGGATGACTTGTTTGGCTTTTCTTCCTAGGCCCGTGGGGGTTCGCACTGGCTCCGCGGCCCGTCCGCCGCCCGGCGCGACCCGCGCTCTCGTGAGCAGGCACGGCCCGTCTGCTGCTCGCGCGGCCGTCCGCCGCCGCCGCGCGACCGGTGCCCCCGCGGGCAGACGGGGCCCGTCCACCGCCTGCGCGCTCACAGCTGGGGAGGAGACAGGCCAGAGCCACTGATCACTTCAGGAGAATTCCCCAAACAGTGTCTGTGTCCATTCACTCCTTCCTCTTGGGAAATTCCTCCCGATTGAGCCCGCCACTCTCCACACTGGCCCGGCTTCTCTCACCGCCAAAGCTCCAGCCAGAACGGTGACCCTGGGAGTCCGGGTCCGCAGCACGATTCGGCTCTGGTGTTCACCGCCTCCAAAGCTGCTCACCACCCGGTGTGTTTGCCAGCACCTGGATTCCTCCCAGAGCCGCCCAGACCTTGCTCGGCTGGGGAGGGAGCAGTTGACCTGGCTCTCTCCCACTAACCCTATGGTAAACCCAGCCGCAGCCCCCGGGCCTGGGGCTGCAGCCCCGGGACCACACGCCTGTCCTGGGAGCCTACCTTGATGCAGCACTCCCCCTAGGATCCGTTCTTTGTTCTTTCGGTTCTGCCACAAAACTTGGTCCTCTGTTTTCAAAAATGCTGAAATATGTTGGTTGCTTGCCTTTCTACTCCAAAGATCAGTCAGGACTCTCTCCCCTGAGCAGAGGAAAGCCAAATCTGCTCCTTCCTACTCTGACACCATCTTAGATCCCTAAAGTTTTTTTTTAATATATTTTATTGATTATGCTATTACAGTTGTCCCATTTCCCCCTTCTCTCCCCTCCACCCTGTACCCCCTCTCCCACCCACGTTTCCCCCCTTTAGTTCATGTCCATGTGTCATACTTATGAGTTCTTTAGCTTCTACATTTCCCGTACTATTCTTGCCCTCCCCCTATCTATTTTCAACCTACATTCTATGCTACTTATTCTCTATACCTTTTCCCCCTCTCTCCTCCTCCCACCCCCTGCTGCTAACCCTCCATGTGACCTCCATTTCTGTGGTTCTGTTCCTGTTCTAATTGTTTACTTAGTTCCTTTTGGTTTTGCTTTAGGTGTGGTTGTTAATAATTGTGAGTTTGCTGTCCTTTTACTATACATGTCTTTTCTTTATCTTCTTTTCTTAGATAAGTCCCTTTAGCATTTCGTAAAATAAGGGCTTGGTGATGATGAACTTCTTTAACTTGACCTTATCCGAGAAGCACTTTATCTTCCCTTCCATTCTAAATGAGAGCTTTGCTGGATAGAGCAATCTGGGATGTAGGTCCTTGTCTTTCATGACTTGGAATACTTCTTTCCAGCCCCTTCTTGCCTGTAAGGTCTCTTTGGAGAAATCAGCTGACAGTCTGATGGGAACTCCTTTGTAGGTTACTGTCCCCTTATCTCTTGCTGCTTCTAGGATTCTCTTCTTCGTTTATACCTTGGCTAATGTAAGTATGATGTGCCTTGGTGTGTTTCTTCTTGAGTCCAACTTCTTTGGGGCTCTCTGAGCTTCTTGGATTTCTTGGAAGACTGTTCCCTTTGCCAGACTAAGGAATTTCTCCTTTATTATTTGTTCAAATATGTGCTCCATTTGTTGCTTTTCCCCTTCCCATTCTGGTACCCCTATAATTCGGATGTTGGAACGTTTAAAGATGTCCTGGATGCTCTTAAGCTTTTCCTCAATTTTTTGAATTCTTATTTCATCATGCTTTCCTGCTTGGTTGATTCCATCTTCCTTCTGGTCCACTGTATTGTTTTGAGACTCAGATTCCTTCCTTTCACTATTGGCTCTCCTCTGCGTATCTTCCTGCATCTCTTTTCTGGTAACCTGCATCCTTTCCTCTAAATTGAGCCCAAAATCAACCAATTCCGTGAGCTTTCTGATCACCAGTGTTTTGAACTGTGCATCTGATAGATTGGCTATTTCTTGGTGGCTCAAAAGGATCAGTCCTGGGGGACTGATCTGTTCTGTTGGAAACATATCTTTCCGTGTCTCTCCTTTTTCCCCCCCACCGGTCTGGTCGCTCTTGTTACAATGGGGGGCGGAGCCTTAGGTGTTCACCAGGGCTGGGCACCCCAGTCACTAGATTGTGATGTTTTATGTGGGGGCAGGGGTGGGAGCGGGGATGGGAGGGAACAATGGTGGTAGTTCCATTTTCCTGGGCTCAGACCCTTCTCTGGGATCCTGGGCTGCGAGCTCTGCCCTGGTCCACAATCGCTGCCTCACTGGGTCCGCCAGCCACAGCTTGCATACTCAGGGGACCACCGCTGCCTTCTTGTGCCCCGGATGGCTGTCGCGCTGATTTCGCACCAAATTTTCCCCGACCTCCGCGCGCCTGCCCAGCTCGTCTTCTCCTACCAGTCTGGATGTACGGGTCTACTTCAACTTCTTGGCTGTCCGACTTCCATTCAGATAAATCCTCTATCGGTTCTGGGTGTTATTTTGTCTGTAAATTATTGTTGTAAATTATTGTTTTTCTAATCTTGGTTGTGTGAGGAGGTACGGTGCATCCACCTATTCCTCCATCTTGCCGGAAGTCAGCATAAAGTTTTAAAAAAAGTATATCAAAGGTAGATTGAAATTACATAAAGTATGTTTCTTGCTCTCACTGCACTTAATCTAGTAATCAGTAATAAAAGATAACTAGAATGTCCTTATATTTAAAAATTATAAAATACACTTCTAAAAAACACTCAAATTAAATTACAATTACAGTTAAAAATAATTTGGAATGAATGATAACAAAAATAGTACATAAAAACACTCTCGGAAAAATGTATTGATTAATCCACATATTAGGGACAAAGCCTGAAAATTCACAAATTTGGCATCATCTTACAGACCCGGAATAATAAATTAAATCCAGAGACAGTGGAAGAATGGAAATATGCAAGTAGTGATGTCTGGAAGGGTATACACTTTGTTTCATTAAATGATTTTTTATTGTTATGCTATTACACTTTCCCAACTTTTCCCTTTTGCCCTCCCCCACCCATCCGGGCCCACACACTCCCACCTTGTTTAGAAGCATATATACTTAATAGAACAGCAGATATTACCTGTTTGGGTAGGATTTTCAATTATTTTTATTTTTACATATAATTTAAGTAAACAGCAACAACAACAAAAAGGCCGTCTCAGTTTGGGCTTAAAACGCACTACAGGAAAACTCAGCATAATTTAAAAATAATAATAATCTAGTCTGTTGTGGTGACAACACCAGGGGCCTTTTCTTTGCTCATCCAGCCTGATCTTGTCATTCAGATGGGCTCCTTTTCCAATTTTCACTTCTTTAGGTGCAAATGCAGCTGAGCAAAGAGGAAATGAAGGTCTAGAGGAGAAGTCCTGTAGATGAGCAGAGAAGCCCTAAGCAGCACTGCAGGAGAGGGAGTTTGCCCCAGGGCTGCCTCACGTCAGGGCCTCCTCACAGACCTAATGCTACGTAAAGAAGCAGCAGCACCACTGAGCTGATACACAGTGTTGTTGACGGGAGAGACCTGGTTCCTCTTGCTGACGCATGTAAAGAATTACATATCAGCAAATCTAGTAGTATGTAATCAGTTTATTAGTGGTCCATTCCCATGGAAAAAAACAGGACTGAGTAGAATAGCGGGTGAAAGGCAAAATTTCAGGGCAAAATAGGGCAACAAAAGCAAGAGCAGCTGAAGACCAGGGTAGCAAGCCCCTGGGCAGCCTGAGGCTGGGTGTCCAGAAGCCTTGTTGCCCGAGAGCCAAGAGCACCCCGAGCCCGAGAAAGAGAGAGAGAGAGGGAGATGTGGGGGGAGAGTATCCTTTGTTTGGAGGACTTATACAGTTGGTGGGATGGGAGGAAAAAAAGTTACAAATTGATTAACAGGTAAATGCAGTGCCAGTTTTCCCGGGGGAATATGACTACCCACACTTAGGTATGTGTCGGGGTCTGTTAGCCCCAATCCTTATCTTGCTCGAGACCCCATTTTTTCACCTTCTTGTAAAACAAATATGTGACAGGAGGCAGTTAATTAAAATTGGGGCACTTTCCAAAGTTATTTATGGGCTCTCTCTGTAAGCATCAGGGACTCCCTCGTAAAACAGATAGTGACCAGAGGTAGGCAATTAACCAAAGTTGTTTTGTGGGCTCTTTTTGTGGGCACCAGGGACACTCTCCCACATTCAGGTCTTGGGATGAAAGCAGTTTCAAGGCTTTCTTTCCCAGATAGTGGAAATGTTACATAGAATTTCAAAGACTTCCCTTCTTTCTTGCTAACATAGTGTGTCTTGTGATGTTGGAACACCTGGCAATATTATCAGACCAGGCCCAGGACTGCTGAGTTAGCATGTGAGACTTGTCTCTTTCCTCCTCCCTGCCTTGGTTTACTATTTATTCTACCTAATTGGTAAAAGTTGTTTCCTGGCAACCAGGGTGCTAAATCCTGCCCAGTAACAGTATTGCAGTCTCAGAGTTCTTCCTATGCTGTCTCCTGCCTCAACATGCTGCTTCATCATTCACCTGGAACAATACTGAGTTTCTTAACAACCTTTCTGTACTCACGGCCATTCTGTTTTAAATTCAGGTATTTGCACTAAGTTTCCTTCTTCACCACACCCCAACCTTGGGACTCCTCTTGTCATTGACTTGGAGCCAACGACTATAAGATTATAGACATGCATATGGACCCAACGCACAAACCCAGAGACACCAAAGAAACACCCAAAGGGACCCCACATCCGAGATCCATAGACAAATAGATTCAAACCCAGGACACAGACCTCAAAGACAGGACCCAGATCCATAACCAAGATGCCACAGCCAGACTCCAGAGTTGGAGCTGGACAATGAACCCTATTTGCTAGATGCCAGACAGAGAAGCTGAACCACACTAGTCAGGGCTGAAAATATTCTTAATACCATTTCTAGAAATGACCTTGGATCCAATACTTAGATATAAAATTCATTATGTAACTGGCAAAGACACCGGCGTTCAGGCTGCCTGTCACTACCAAACCCAAAAGCAATGACAGCGATTGGATCTTTTATGGGCACTTTATTCAGATGGCTGGCGATCTGAGAAGATGGTGGGTTCATACCCTAACAAACCATCTTGTCTTTTCTTCTTTAGGCCCGACCTTTTATAAAGGGGGGGGGGGCGGTGTGAATAAACAAGGTGTGGTAAGAGCTTTGAAATTCAGGGAGGATTAGGTGAGCAAAGCTGCAGCACCCCTGTTCTGGGCAGTTAGCTGTTCCCAGGAAGTGGTGGTCATCTGTTCTTCTTGGAACAAAAGTTCAGATGTCTCCAGGCAGTAGTCTTCTATCAGTACCCCAGGAGGCAGGCTGTTTTCCCAGGAGCCACAATGGGCCTTATCTGCAGTTTCTGAAACAAAAGCTTTAACATAAACATTACTTGCTGGACTTAAAACTTTTTCCTTAAGCTAAAATTTTCCAAGTCTTGAGTCTCCTATCAATTGTTTTGATAATAAATGGTTTTCATCTCTCAAATAAACAGTAACTGTGTGACACAGTATATTTTGCACTGTGGAGATGTTCCTGCTGGCCTAGGGTTTGGGATGCAAATTGGACACTTTGGGTGGTCAAGGTGCTATTCGGATAAAGAAGGCAGCATGCACCACTGGATTTAACGAGGATGTGAAGAATTTTTGTCGAGTCATTTTTAAATGCATACATATCTAACCAACTACTTCCCATCCATTCTTTTATCTACAAAAAATATTTATAGATAGGTTTTGTTTTGTTTGTTTGTTTGCTTGCTTGTTTGTTTTTTGGAGGAGTTGGTTTTCTTGGTGGAGGATGTGGGCATAGGTTTCTCTTAAATAAAGGAGAAAACAAATGGCACAACATTCCAAATGACAGGAAGGAAAAGCAAGTTTTCCCCTCCATGTTGCCCAGTGACTAGTCCCTGTATCTCCTCTCAGCACACCCTCTGCCTGGGTTTTTTTTTTTCTTTTTTTTTTAAACATAATTTGTATTGCAGGGTACTTTTCTCACATAATAACATTATTTGGAAGTTATTCTCTGTTAAAACCAATTAGAACCACCTTACTAGGTTTTATTTCTTTAATGAAATGTCATATATTCTCACCCATTTTTAATGTTCTATAATATTTCATGGTGTGAGCAAACCATAATTAACAATTCTCTTCTACTGAAAACTTTAAATTATATCTGTTATTATATGTGTTGCATAAAGTATATTAAACATACTTTATTTCATACACAGGGAGGCATAACTGTAGAAAATTTTTATGCTTTTCTTTTAATTTCATTTATTAATTTGAGAGAGAGAGAGAGAGAGTTGTTCCACTCTTGTATTTATTCATGAGTTGCTTCTTGTATGTGCCCTGGCTGGAGAATGAACTGACCACCTTGGCATATAAGCAGAACACTGTAACCAACTGAGCTACCAGGTCAGAGCTAGTAGGGGAAATTTTTGAAAAGTGGGATTTCTGGATCACAAGGTATGAGGATGTGATTTCTGGATGGCTATTCTCAAAATGATCACTGGAGAGTCTGCACCCAAAGGACCCTTCCCTGAGTCTTTCAGAGCAAGGACACTGCACCTGCTTGCTCATCAGCCTCAGACATGTCAGATGTCCTCTGGATCCCCATACAGGCCACCAAATTATGTTGACCTTAAAAATATAGCAGTCAGTTATTTTACCAGCACATAAGGGGTTTATTCAGAAACAGTAAAAAATTGCAATTTAGGACAAGCAAGCGATAGCAAAAATCATAGGCAAGCTCCACTAGTAAAGGAGAGGAACATATTTTACAGGCAGAAAGGAAGAAGTTGTGAGGGGTCACTTCAAATGAAAGTGCATTACAGAAAAGCGTCAGTTCAGGGTGAGGAGAGTTTCTCTCTGGCTGAGGTGCTGGGGACTCGGTTTCTCCTGGGAGCACACAGTACCATCTTCATGTCGGGGCCTGTGACAGATAATTTTTCCTATAACTGACCCTGGGTGGTGCTATGTGACAGCATCCCACTCACCCCCAGCTCCACTTTAGTGTGGTTTCCCTTTACGCAGTTTCACAGTAATAATTACAGTTAGTTGGCTCATTTCAGGTCCATGGAAATCCAGTTATATTTACGTGCTCAAAACGAGGTAAGGACCAGAAACACTCTTCCCATTTTATCCCGTGAAAACCAGTAGAAGCTACACTGACCCTGCTCTCTGGACCCCTGTCCTCAGATTTGAGGTGTTATTTTCACACAAAATACCTGTAGGTTTTCTCAGTATTTTTAAATTTATTTAGTTTTCTTTGATCTTGTCTTCCTATTTCTGAAATGTTTTTACACTTGCATTAAACATACCTATTACTCATAACGCCACTTCTTTGACATGTGAAATTTTCCCAGTGTGTTTTCCAATATACTTATTATGTCATTTGTTGTGTTTAAATATTTGAGCCCTCTGGGACTTATTTTGTGTCTGCGAATTGCATGGTCAGAATTTACTGACAACAGTTTCCACAGAATGCAGTGCAGTCTTGACCGCGTCCTCACTGGTTATGCAGCTATTGCTGAAAGTGGTTTTGACAAGGGAGGGCATGGAGGAGTCTAGATGAAAGTTGGGGATCCTGGCTACAGTCTGGTGGAACAAAGGCACTTTGTCAGGCGGCAGGAGGGCCACATCCACCCCAAAGACCTGCTCGGGCTCGGAGGTCCCAGCTCCCGCGAGTCGGGTCCCTCTCCAGCCGCTGGAAAACTAGCCACGGAAACCGCCAAGCCGCGGTCCTGCTGCAGGCAGTGTGACAGGCGCTGGGGAGCCCCAGAGTAGCCAATCCCCATAGGGTGGGGCGGGTCTTCCGCCGGAAGTCTGAAACTCAGGGGACTCCGCCCCCTGCCCCGCCCTTCAGCTTCTTCTGACAGCCCATTGGCGGGCAGGGCCCTGGGATCGCAGCGCTGATTGGCAGATTGCTATCCAGGCAGGAACCCTGCCTCAGGCACCCTCCCTCCTCCCCGAGGGCGGGAAGCCGAGGAGCTTGTTGGGACACTCGGCCGAGGTGGGCAGCGCGGCGGGGCCCCGGGAGACTGCCGGTAAGCGGGGAATCTTGCCATGTGGAACCCTCAGCCCGAGACCTTCCAAGCCCAGCCAGAGAGACCCCAGATGCCCTCATCCCAAGGGGCCCCCAAACCCCTTCAGTATCGAAGGGCCCAAGTGCGCTATCCGGAGGACCCCACATCTCCTAGGCCCCAACGCTTACACCCCCGAACAGCCTGAAACCCCAGTTCCCCTCCGCTCGGGGCGCCCTTCCTGCAGCTCGCCCGGAAGGGCCAAATCTCCCCAAACCCAGAGACCCCGAATGCCGTCGTCCTGGAAACCGACTCAGTGGAGGGGACCCGGACGCCCCTCGTGAGACGCCCCAACCCCCTCAGCCGCGGCGGTCTGGCCCTCTCCCCCGGGACGCGGAGTGTCCTCCGCCCGGAAGACGCAGGTCGAGTCCTGAGGGACCCCGGGCCTCTGAGCCCGAGAGACGGCGGAATGCCGGACACTGCGCCTGCTTCTCGCGCGGGCTTCCCGGGACCACGGGGGCGCCTCCGGGCCCTTCCCTGGGAGAAGCGCGTTTCCTGCGCTGTCACAGACTCGCCAAGTGAGTCCTTCAGATGCCCCTGCCGAGGCCTGCAGAGCCCGGACTGAGGCTGCAACTGGGGGAGAGGGGGCTGGACAAGGGCACCCCCGCCTCAGGCGGGTCTACGGCTGCGCGGCCCCGCCCTATCCATCCCCTCTTCCCGCAGGGCCCACATCCCACTCTCTGGGCATCCTGCCAATGGGGAGAAAGGCCAGTACCCGAATATAAAGAGGAACTTAGATGTTCTCACCAGCCCAGGTAGCCAGCAGGCGGCCGGGCTGAAGGAGCCTGCAGACCCACAGGCTCTGGGCTGGCTGCGACTCAGGTGGCCACATCCACCTGCAGCTCCCTCCGGCATGGACACCGATGGGGGGAGTTTGCTCCTTTGTGTCAGAGCGGGGCTGGCGCTGATGGTGCAGCGCTAACGGCAACTTGTTTTACTCTCCCGTCCCATCGGAGCCAATCACGTGGGCTTCCTGGGGCTTGTTCCCCCTGCACAGCTCTCTGCCTTCAGGACAAAACTTTTGTCTCTTTCCAGGTCTCAGGGCCCCACGACCGGCTTTCCTGTGTCACCGCCACGGGCAGGCCACTGAGCTCCAGGAGGAGGACCCTGAGAATTCCAATGAAGAACGGGCTCTGAGGCAGCAAGGTGAGCGGCAGGAGGAGCCAGAGCTGCCCTCCTGACTCGGACCTGGTTTAGGTCAGGCTGCATCTCAGGACATAACCAGGGAACAGGGTTTCCTGGTACACAAAACAAGCAAGATGCACAACAGTGTATCACACAGTGAGGGACTATTCCTGTAAACTTTCATGTTGCAACATAATCATATATATTTATAGACACATAAATAAGCAGTAAATGTGTAAGAACATAAAGTGAGCAAGAAATAACTAATTCAGAAGAGCCGTCATCACAAGAGAGGGAGGCAGGTCTGGCCAGTAAGGAGGGTTCCCACATCGGCCTGCATGGAGACAAACAGGAAACAGTATTGATATGGTGATGACGGGAGCTGGGGGGAGGCCAGGGTCAGGAGGGGTTGATCACTGTATCATTTCCTCATGTCGGCCTTGGGCCATTCTGTCCACTGTCGTGAATGTTCAGTTGGTGGGGTTGGTCCACTTTCATGGGTCTGGGGTTGAAACACTGCTGAAGTCAAGATGTGATCTTCAACTTCACTGGAATTCTGTTTTTGTGGTCAACAGACAGTGGATGCTGACCAGAGTCTAATGACTAAGGAAGGGCGTGCATGGCCAGTATGTGCCCAGGGGGAGATATCAGAGAAGGGAGGCCAGGTGGTCGAGGTGGCCTTAGGCCAGGCAAGGCCAGTGTCAATGAAGAAAACAGGATGGAAAAGGATTATGTTGAAGATATGGAGTTTCTGTGCACTTACTTTTATTACATTTTTGTCAGGAGAGGCCAAGTTATTCTTTAATAAATGCAATAGATGCTTTAAGAACATAGGAGGAAGCATAGATGACACTTTGCCTATTTTTTAAAACATTCTAATGAAATTAGTGGATGGCCCCAATAGAAATCCATGCCTTAATGATACCTCAGAAACACTTTCCAATCATCCTGGGATTGTTCTTGGACTGCTCTCATTGAGAATTGTGTCCCTAATAAGAGTCTCCAGATTTTGGAAACATTTACCAATCAAAACATTGATTTCTCATCATCTTTCAGTCAAACCTTCTTGGGTGGCCTTCACAAGGGAACACAGTAAACACCAGAAGGTGAGTATTTCCCAAATCCTGTTGACAACAAATTTTTACTCATTGAAAGAAATGCAGGAAAATGCAGGAAGTATCCTAGGAACTGCCACCTTCCTTTCCTGGTCTCTTCAACACATTGTCCAACATCATCATTTTTTTAAAGATTTTATTTATCAATTTTTTAGAGAGGGGAATAGATGGAGAAAGAGAGGGAGAGAAACATGAATAGGTTGCCTCTCCCACACCTCCAAGTGGGGGACTTGGTCCACAACCCAGGCATGTGCCCTGACCAGGAATGGAACTGGTGACCTTTCAGTCTGCAGGCCAGCACTCAATCCACTGAGCCACACCAGCCAGGGCCCATCATCATCATCTTAATGGTTAACAACTACAGCAACAATAGTAACTACCATTTGTTTCATTCTCACACTGTTTCAGACTTTGAATTCTTTGTGAACAAACTCACTTAAACATCACAACAAATCGATGAGGTACGTACTACAACTCACCATTTATGATGAGGGAAGGGAGCTTTCAGAGATAAAGAAATGTTTGATTATGTGTCTAAGATCACAATATGAGTGATAGTGCAACTAACCCATAGTTGCTTCTCTAAACCACTTACAAACTCATGAAAACTTTCATGGTTTCACCCTGGACACCATGACTCAGTTGGGTGTCATCCTACAAAGGGAAAGATCACCAGTTTGATTCCTGGTCAAGGCACATGCCTGGTTGTGGGCCAGGTTTCCAGCTGCCTTGTGTGTGAGAGGCGAGTGATCAATGTTTCTCACATCGATGTTTCTCTCCCTCTCTTTCTCCCTCCTTTCCCCTCCCTCAAAAAAATAAAATGTTTTTTTAAAAATTAGAAAAATAAATTCATACTTTTCTGAAGTTTGCTTTGTCTTATCCATATGTCATTACATCATTCACCTGACTGATGATTTCTTTTTTTAAATATATTTTATTGATTTTGCTATTACAGTTGTCCCCCTTCTCCCTTCTCTCCCCTCCACCCTGTACTCCCTCTCCCACCCACATTCCCCCCCTTTAGTTCATGTCCATGTGTCATACTTATGAGTTCTTTAGCTTCTACATTTCCCGAACTATTCTTGCCCTCCCCCTATCTATTTTCAATCTACATTCTATGCTACTTATTCTATATACCTTTTCCCCCTCTCTCCTCCTCCCATCCCCCCTGTTGCTAACCCTCCATGTGACCTCCATTTCTGTGGTTCTGTTCCTGTTCTAGTTTTTTGCTTAGTTTCTTTTGGTTTTGCTTTAGGTGTGGTTGTTAATAATTGTGAGTTTGCTGTCCTTCTACTATACATGTTTTTTCTTTATCTTCTTTTCTTAGATAAGTCCCTTTAGCATTTCGTAAAATAAGGGCTTGGTGATGATGAACTTCTTTAACTTGACCTTATCCGAGAAGCACTTTATCTTCCCTTCCATTCTAAATGAGAGCTTTGCTGGATATAGCAATCTGGGATGTAGGTCCTTGTCTTTCATGACTTGGAATACTTCTTTCCAGCCCCTTCTTGCCTGTAAGGTTTCTTTGGAGAAATCAGCTGACAGTCTGATGGGAACTCCTTTGTAGGTTACTGTCCCCTTATCTCTTGCTGCTTCTGGGATTCTCTTCTTTATTTATACCTTGGCTAATGTAACTATGATGTGCCTTGGTGTGTTTCTTCTTGAGTCCAACTTCTTTGGGGCTCTCTGAGCTTCTTGGATTTCTTGGAAGACTGTTCCCTTTGCCAGACTAAGGAATTTCTCCTTTATTATTTGTTCAAATATGTGCTCCATTTGTTGCTTTTCCCCTTCCCATTCTGGTACCCCTATAATTCGGATGTTGGAACGTTTAAAGATGTCCTGGATGCTCTTAAGCTTTTCCTCAATTTTTTGAATTCTTATTTCATCGTGCTTTCCTGCTTGGTTGATTCTATCTTCCTTCTGGTCCACTGTATTGTTTTGAGACTCAGATTCCTTCCTTTCACTATTGGCTCTCCTCTGCGTATCTTCCTGCATCTCTTTTATGGTAACCTGCATCCTTTCATCTAAATTGAGCCCAAAATCAACCCATTCCGTGAGCTTTCTGATCACCAGTGTTTTGAACTGTGCATCTGATAGATTGGCTATTTCTTAGTCACTCAAAAGGATCAGTCCTGGGGGACTGATCTGTTCTGTTGGAAACATATCTTTCCGTGTCTCTCCTTTTTTCCCCCCCACCCGTCTGGTCGCTCTTGTTACGATGGGGGGCGGAGCCTTAGGTGTTCACCAGGGCTGGGCACCCCAGTCACTAGATTGTGACGTTTTATGTGGGGGCAGGGGTGGGAGCGGGGATGGGAGGGAACAATGGTGGTAGTTCCATTTTCCTGGGCTCAGACCCTTCTCTGGGATCCTGGGCTGCGAGCTCTGCCCTGGTCCACAATCACTGCCTCACTGGGTCCGCCAGCCACAGCTTGCGTACTCAGGGGACCATCACTGCGTTCTTGTGCCCCGGATGGCTGTCGCGCTGATTTCGCACCAAATTTTCCCCGACCTCCGCGCGCCCGCCCAGCTCGTCTTGTCCTACCAATCTGGATGTACGGGTCTACTTCAACTTCTTGGCTGTCCGACTTCCATTCAGATAAATCCTCTATCGGTTCTGGGTGTTATTTTGTCTGTAAATTATTGTTGTAAATTATTGTTTTCCTAATCTTGGTTGTGTGAGGAGGTACGGTGCATCCACCTATTCCTCCATCTTGCCGGAAGTCAGCATAAAGTTTTAAAAAAAGTATATCAAAGGTAGATTGAAATTACATAAAGTATGTTTCTTGCTCTCACTACACTTAATCTAGTAATCAGTAATAAAAGATAACTAGAATGTCCTTACATTTAAAAATTATAAAATACACTTCTAAAAAACACTAAAATTAAATTACAATTGCAGTTAAAAATAATTTGAAGTGAATGATAACAAAAATAGTACATAAAAACACTCTTGGAAAAATGTATTGATTAATCCACATATTAGGGACAAAGCCTGAAAATTCACAAATTTGGCATCATCTTACAGACCTGGAATAATAAATTAAATCCAGAGACAGTGGAAGAATGGAAATATGCAAGTAGTGATGTCTGGAAGGGTATACACTTTGTTTCATTAAATGATTTTTTATTGTTATGCTATTACACTTTCCCAACTTTTCCCTTTTGCCCTCCCCCACCCATCCGGGCCCACACACTCCCACCTTGTTTAGAAGCATATATACTTAATAGAACAGCAGATATTACCTGTTTGGTTAGGATTTTCAATTATTTTTATTTTTACATATAATTTAAGTAAACAGCAACAACAACAAAAAGGCCGTCTCAGTATGGGCTTAAAACGCACTACAGGAAAACTCAGCATAATTTAAAAATAATAATAATCTAGTCTGTTGTGGTGACAACACCAGGGGCCTTTTCTTTGCTCATCCAGCCTGATCTTGTCATTCAGATGGGCTCCTTTTCCAATTTTCACTTCTTTAGGTGCAAATGCAGCTGAGCAAAGAGGAAATGAAGGTCTAGAGGAGAAGTCCTGTAGATGAGCAGAGAAGCCCTAAGCAGCACAGCCAGAGAGGGAGTTTGCCCCAGGGCTGCCTCACCTCAGGGCCTCCTCACAGGCCTAATGCTACGTAAAGAAGCAGCAGCACCACTGAGCTGATACACAATGTTGTTGACAGGAGAGACCTGGTTCCTCTTGCTGACGCATGTAAAGAATTACATATCAGCAAATCTAGTAGTATGTAATCAGTTTATTAGTGGTCCATTCCCATGGAAAAAAACAGGACTGAGTAGAATAGCGGGTGAAAGGCAAAATTTCAGGGCAAAATAGGGCAACAAAAGCAAGAGCAGCTGAAGACCAGGGTGGCAAGCCCCTGGGCAGCCTGAGGCTGGGTGCCCAGAAGCCCTGTTGCCCGAGAGCCAAGAGCACCCCGAGCCCGAGAAAGAGAGGGAGAGAGGGAGATGTGGGGGGGAGTGTCCTTTGTTTGGAGGACTTATACAGTTGGTGGGATGGGAGGAAAAAAAGTTACAAATTGATTAACAGGTAAATGCAGTGCCAGCTTTCCCGGGGGAATATGACTACCCACACTTAGGTATGTGTCGGGGTCTGTTAGCCCCAATCCTTATCTTGCTCGAGACCCCATTTTTTCACCTTCTTGTAAAACAAATATGTGACAGGAGGCAGTTAATTAAAATTGGGGCACTTTCCAAAGTGATTTATGGGCTCTCTCTGTAAGCATCAGGGACTCCCTCGTAAAACAGATAGTGACCAGAGGTAGGCAATTAACCAAAGTTGTTTTGTGGGCTCTTTTTGTGGGCACCAGGGACACTCTCCCACATTCAGGTCTTGGGATGAAAGCAGTTTCAAGGCTTTCTTTCCCAGATAGTGGAAATGTTACATAGAATTTCAAAGACTTCCCTTCTTTCTTGCTAACATAGTGTGTCTTGTGATGTTGGAACACCTGGCAATATTATCAGACCAGGCTCAGGACTGCTGAGTTAGCATGTGAGACTTGTCTCTTTCCTCCTCCCTGCCTTGGTTTACTATTTATTCTACCTAATTGGTAAAAGTTGTTTCCTGGCAACCAGGGTGCTAAATCCTGCCCAGTAACAGTATTGCAGTCTCAGAGTTCTTCCTATGCTGTCTCCTGCCTCAACATGGTGCTTCATCATTCACCTGGAACAATACTGAGTTTCTTAACAACCTTTCTGTACTCACGGCCATTCTGTTTTAAATTCAGGTATTTGCACTAAGTTTCCTTCTTCACCACACCCCAACCTTGGGACTCCTCTTGTCATTGACTTGGAGCCAACGACTATAAGTTTATAGACATGCATATGGACCCAACACACAAACCCAGAGACCCCAAAGAAACACCCAAAGGGACCCCACATCCGAGATCCATAGCCAAATAGATTCAAACCCAGGCCACAGACCTCAAAGACAGGACCCAGATCCATAACCAAGATGCCACAGCCAGACTCCAGAGTTGGAGCTGGACAATGAACCCTATTTGCTAGATGCCAGACAGAGAAGCTGAACCACACTAGTCAGGGCTGAAAATATTCTTAATACCACTTCTAGAAATGACCTTGGATCCAATACTTAGATATAAAATTCATTATGTAACTGGCAAAGACACCGGCGTTCAGGCTGCCTGTCACTACCAAACCCAAAAGCAATGACAGCGATTGAATCTTTTATGGGCACTTTATTCAGATGGCTGGCGATCTGAGAAGATGGTGGGTTCATACCCTAACAAACCATCTTGTCTTTTCTTCTTTAGGCCCGACCTTTTATAAAGGGGGGGGGGCGGTGTGAATAAACAAGGTGTGGTAAGAGCTTTGAAATTCAGGGAGGATTAGGTGAGCAAAGCTGCAGCACCCCTGTTCTGGGCAGTTAGCTGTTCCCAGGGAGTGGTGGTCATCTGTTCTTCTTGGAACAAAAGTTCAGATGTCTCCAGGCAGTAATCTTCTATCAGTACCCCAGGAGGTAGGCTGTTTTCCCAGGAGCCACAATGGGCCTTATCTGCAGTTTCTGAAACAAAAGCTTTAACATAAACATTACTTGCTGGACTTAAAACTTTTTCCTTAAGCTAAAATTTTCCAAGTCTTGAGTCTCCTATCAATTGTTTTGATAATAAATGGTTTTCATCTCTCAAATAAACAGTAACTGTGTGACACAGTATATTTTGCACTGTGGAGATGTTCCTGCTGGCCTAGGGTTTGGGATGCAAATTGGACACTTTGGGTGGTCAAGGTGCTATTCGGATAAAGAAGGCAGCATGCACCACTGGATTTAATGAGGATGTGAAGGATTTTTGTCGAGTCATTTTTAAATGCATACATATCTAACCAACTACTTCCCATCCATTCTTTTATCTACAAAAAATATTTATAGATAGGTTTTGTTTTGTTTGTTTGTTTGCTTGCTTGTTTGTTTTTTGGAGGAGTTGGTTTTCTTGGTGGAGGATGTGGGCATAGGTTTCTTTTAAATAAAGGAGAAAACAAATGGCACAACATTCCAAATGACAGGAAGGAAAAGCAAGTTTTCCCCTCCATGTTGCCCAGTGACTAGTCCCTGTATCTCCTCTCAGCACACCCTCTGCCTGGGTTTTTTTTTTTCTTTTTTTTTAAACATAATTTGTATTGCAGGATACTTTTCTCACATAATAACATTATTTGGAAGTTATTCTCTGTTAAAACCAATTAGAACCACCTTACTAGGTTTTATTTCTTTAATGAAATGTCATATATTCTCACCCATTTTTAATGTTCTATAATATTTCATGGTGTGAGCAAACCATAATTAACAATTCTCTTCTACTGAAAACTTTAAAATTATATCTGTTATTATATGTGTTGCATAAAATATATTAAACATACTTTATTTCATACACAGGGAGGCATAACTGTAGAAAATTTTTATGCTTTTCTTTTAATTTCATTTATTAATTTGAGAGAGAGAGAGAGAGAGTTGTTCCACTCTTGTATTTATTCATGAGTTGCTTCTTGTATGTGCCCTGGCTGGAGAATGAACTGACCACCTTGGCATATAAGCAGAACACTGTAACCAACTGAGCTACCAGGTCAGAGCTAGTAGGGGAAATTTTTGAAAAGTGGGATTTCTGGATCACAAGGTATGAGGATGTGATTTCTGGATGGCTATTCTCAAAATGATCACTGGAGAGTCTGCACCCAAAGGACCCTTCCCTGAGTCTTTCAGACCAAGAACACTGCACCTGCTTGTTCATCAGCCTCAGACATGTCAGGTGTCCTCTGGATCCCCATACAGGCCACCAAATTATGTTGACCTTAAAAATATAGCAGTCAGTTATTTTACCAGCACATAAGGGGTTTATTCAGAAACAGTAAAAAATTGCAATTTAGGACAAGCAAGCGATAGCAAAAATCATAGGCAAGCTCCACTAGTAAAGGAGAGGAACATATTTTACAGGCAGAAAGGAAGAAGTTGTGAGGGGTCACTTCAAATGAAAGTGCATTACAGAAAAGCGTCAGTTCAGGGTGAGGATAGTTTCTCTCTGGCTGAGGTGCTGGGGACTCGGTTTCTCCTGGGAGCACACAGTACCATCTTCATGTCGGGGCCTGTGACAGATAATTTTTCCTATAACTGACCCTGGGTGGTGCTATGTGACAGCATCCCCACTCACCCCCAGCTCCACTTTAGTGTGGTTTCCCTTTACGCAGTTTCACAGTAATAATTACAGTTAGTTGGCTCATTTCAGGTCCATGGAAATCAAGTTCTATTTACGTGCTCAAAACGAGGTAAGGACCAGAAACACTCTTCCCATTTTATCCCGTGAAAACCAGTAGAAGCTACACTGACCCTGCTCTCTGGGCCCCTGTCCTCAGATTTGAGGTGTTATTTTCACACAAAATACCTGTAGGTTTTCTCAGTATTTTTAAATTTATTTAGTTTTCTTTGATCTTGTCTTCCTATTTCTAAAATGTTTTTACATCTGAATTAAACATACCTATTACCATAACACCACTTCTTTGAGATGTGAAATTCTCCCAGAGTGTTTTCCAGTACACTTATTATGTCATTTGTTGTGTTTAAATATTTGAGCCCTCTGGGACTTCTTTTGTGTCTGTGAATTGCATGGTCAGAATTTACTGACAACAGTTTCCCGGAATGCAGTGCAGTCTTGACCGCGCCCTCGCTGGCTATGCAGCTCTTCTTGAAAGTGGGTTTGACAAAGGAGGGCATGGAGGGGTCTAGACCAAAGTCGGGGATCCTGGCTACAGTCTGGTGGAACAAAGGCACTTTGTCAGGCGGCAGGAGGGCCACATCCACCCCAAAGACCTGCTCGGGCTCGGAGGTCCCAGCTCCCGCGAGTCGGGTCCCTCACCAGCCGCTGGAAAACTAGCCACGGAAACCGCCAAGCCGCGGTCCTGCTGCAGGCAGTGTGACAGGCGCTGGGGAGCCCCAGAGTAGCCAATCCCCATAGGGTGGGGCGGGTCTTCCGCCGGAAGTCTGAAACTCAGGGGACTCCGCCCCCTGCCCCGCCCTTCAGCTTCTTCTGACAGCCCATTGGCGGGCAGGGCCCTGGGATCGCAGCGCTGATTGGCAGATTGCTATCCAGGCAGGAACCCTGCCTCAGGCACCCTCCCTCCTCCCCGAGGGCGGGAAGCCGAGGAGCTTGTGGGGACACTCGGCCGAGGTGGGCAGCGCGGCGGGGCCCCGGGAGACTGCCGGTAAGCGGGGAATCTTGCCATGTGGAACCCTCAGCCCGAGACCTTCCAAGCCCAGCCAGAGAGACCCCAGATGCCCTCATCCCAAGGGGCCCCCAAACCCCTTCAGTATCGAAGGGCCCAAGTGCGCTATCCGGAGGACCCCACATCTCCTAGGCCCCAACGCTTACACCCCCGAACAGCCTGAAACCCCAGTTCCCCTCCGCTCGGGGCGCCCTTCCTGCAGCTCGCCCGGAAGGGCCAAATCTCCCCAAACCCAGAGACCCCGAATGCCGTCGTCCTGGAAACCGACTCAGTGGAGGGGACCCGGACGCCCCTCGTGAGACGCCCCAACCCCCCTCAGCCGCGGCGGTCTGGCCCTCTCCCCCGGGACGCGGAGTGTCCTCCGCCCGGAAGACGCAGGTCGAGTCCTGAGGGACCCCGGGCCTCTGAGCCCGAGAGACGGCGGAATGCCGGACACTGCGCCTGCTTCTCGCGCGGGCTTCCCGGGACCACGGGGGCGCCTCCGGGCCCTTCCCTGGGAGAAGCGCGTTTCCTGCGCTGTCACAGACTCGCCAAGTGAGTCCTTCAGATGCCCCTGCCGAGGCCTGCAGAGCCCGGACTGAGGCTGCAACTGGGGGAGAGGGGGCTGGACAAGGGCACCCCCGCCTCGGGCGGGTCTACGGCTGCGCGGCCCCGCCCTATCCATCCCCTCTTCCCGCAGGGCCCACATCCCACTCTCTGGGCATCCTGCCAATGGGGAGAAAGGCCAGTACCCGAATATAAAGAGGAACTTAGATGTTCTCACCAGCCCAGGTAGCCAGCAGGCGGCCGGGCTGAAGGAGCCTGCAGACCCACAGGCTCTGGGCTGGCTGCGACTCAGGTGGCCACATCCACCTGCAGCTCCCTCCGGCATGGACACCGATGGGGGGAGTTTGCTCCTTTGTGTCAGAGCGGGGCTGGCGCTGATGGTGCAGCGCTAACGGCAACTTGTTTTACTCTCCCGTCCCATCGGAGCCAATCACGTGGGCTTCCTGGGGCTTTTTCCCCCTGCACACTCTCTGCCTTCAGGACAAAAGTTTTGTCTCTTTCCAGGTCTCAGGGCCCCACGACCGGCTTTCCTGTGTCACCGCCACGGGCAGGCCACTGAGCTCCAGGAGGAGGACCCTGAGAATTCCGATGAAGAACAGGCTCTGAGGCAGCAAGGTGAGCGGCAGGAGGAGCCAGAGCTGCCCTCCTGACTCGGACCTGGTTTAGGTCAGGCTGCATCTCAGGACATAACCAGGGAACAGGGTTTCCTGGTACACAAAACAAGCAAGATGCACAACAGTGTATCACACAGTGAGGGACTATTCCCATAAACTTTCATGTTGCAACATAATCATATATATTTATAGACACATAAATAAGCAGTAAATGTGTAAGAACATAAAGTGAGCAAGAAATAACTAATTCAGAAGAGCCGTCATCACAAGAGAGGGAGGCAGGTCTGGCCAGTAAGGAGGGTTCCCACATCGGCCTGCATGGAGACAAACAGGAAACAGTATTGATATGGTGATGACGGGAGCTGGGGGGAGGCCAGGGTCAGGAGGGGTTGATCACTGTATCATTTCCTCATGTCGGCCTTGGGCCATTCTGTCCACTGTCGTGAATGTTCAGTTGGTGGGGTTGGTCCACTTTCATGGGTCTGGGGTTGAAACACTGCTGAAGTCAAGATGTGATCTTCAACTTCACTGGAATTCTGTTTTTGTGGTCAACAGACAGTGGATGCTGACCAGAGTCTAATGACTAAGGAAGGGCGTGCATGGCCAGTATGTGCCCAGGGGGAAGATATCAGAGAAGGGAGGCCAGGTGGTCGAGGTGGCCTTAGGCCAGGCAAGGCCAGTGTCAATGAAGAAAACAGGATGGAAAAGGATTATGTTGAAGATATGGAGTTTCTGTGCACTTACTTTTATTACATTTTTGTCAGGAGAGGCCAAGTTATTCTTTAATAAATGCAATAGATGCTTTAAGAACATAGGAGGAAGCATAGATGACACTTTGCCTATTTTTTAAAACATTCTAATGAAATTAGTGGATGGCCCCAATAGAAATCCATGCCTTAATGATACCTCAGAAACACTTTCCAATCATCCTGGGATTGTTCTTGGACTGCTCTCATTGAGAATTGTGTCCCTAATAAGAGTCTCCAGATTTTGGAAACATTTACCAATCAAAACATTGATTTCTCATCATCTTTCAGTCAAACCTTCTTGGGTGGCCTTCACAAGGGAACACAGTAAACACCAGAAGGTGAGTATTTCCCAAATCCTGTTGACAACAAATTTTTACTCATTGAAAGAAATGCAGGAAAATGCAGGAAGTATCCTAGGAACTGCCACCTTCCTTTCCTGGTCTCTTCAACACATTGTCCAACATCATCATTTTTTTAAAGATTTTATTTATCAATTTTTTAGAGAGGGGAATAGATGGAGAAAGAGAGGGAGAGAAACATGAATAGGTTGCCTCTCCCACACCTCCAAGTGGGGGACTTGGTCCACAACCCAGGCATGTGCCCTGACCAGGAATGGAACTGGTGACCTTTCAGTCTGCAGGCCAGCACTCAATCCACTGAGCCACACCAGCCAGGGCCCATCATCATCATCTTAATGGTTAACAACTACAGCAACAATAGTAACTACCATTTGTTTCATTCTCACACTGTTTCAGACTTTGAATTCTTTGTGAACAAACTCACTTAAACATCACAACAAATCGATGAGGTACGTACTACAACTCACCATTTATGATGAGGGAAGGGAGCTTTCAGAGATAAAGAAATGTTTGATTATGTGTCTAAGATCACAATATGAGTGATAGTGCAACTAACCCATAGTTGCTTCTCTAAACCACTTACAAACTCATGAAAACTTTCATGGTTTCACCCTGGACACCATGACTCAGTTGGGTGTCATCCTACAAAGGGAAAGATCACCAGTTGATTCCTGGTCAAGGCACATGCCTGGTTGTGGGCCAGGTTTCCAGCTGCCTTGTGTGTGAGAGGCGAGTGATCAATGTTTCTCACATCGATGTTTCTCTCCCTCTCTTTCTCCCTCCTTTCCCCTCCCTCAAAAAATAAAATGTTTTTTTAAAAATTAGAAAAATAAATTCATACTTTTCTGAAGTTTGCTTTGTCTTATCCATATGTCATTACATCATTCACCTGACTGATGATTTCTTTTTTTAAATATATTTTATTGATTTTGCTATTACAGTTGTCCCCCTTCTCCCTTCTCTCCCCTCCACCCTGTACTCCCTCTCCCACCCACATTCCCCCCTTTAGTTCATGTCCATGTGTCATACTTATGAGTTCTTTAGCTTCTACATTTCCCGAACTATTCTTGCCCTCCCCCTATCTATTTTCAATCTACATTCTATGCTACTTATTCTATATACCTTTTCCCCCTCTCTCCTCCTCCCATCCCCCCTGTTGCTAACCCTCCATGTGACCTCCATTTCTGTGGTTCTGTTCCTGTTCTAGTTTTTTGCTTAGTTTCTTTTGGTTTTGCTTTAGGTGTGGTTGTTAATAATTGTGAGTTTGCTGTCCTTCTACTATACATGTTTTTTCTTTATCTTCTTTTCTTAGATAAGTCCCTTTAGCATTTCGTAAAATAAGGGCTTGGTGATGATGAACTTCTTTAACTTGACCTTATCCGAGAAGCACTTTATCTTCCCTTCCATTCTAAATGAGAGCTTTGCTGGATATAGCAATCTGGGATGTAGGTCCTTGTCTTTCATGACTTGGAATACTTCTTTCCAGCCCCTTCTTGCCTGTAAGGTCTCTTTGGAGAAATCAGCTGACAGTCTGATGGGAACTCCTTTGTAGGTTACTGTCCCCTTATCTCTTGCTGCTTCTAGGATTCTCTTCTTCATTTATACCTTGGCTAATGTAACTATGATGTGCCTTGGTGTGTTTCTTCTTGAGTCCAACTTCTTTGGGGCTCTCTGAGCTTCTTGGATTTCTTGGAAGACTGTTCCCTTTGCCAGACTAAGGAATTTCTCCTTTATTATTTGTTCAAATATGTGCTCCATTTGTTGCTTTTCCCCTTCCCATTCTGGTACCCCTATAATTCGGATGTTGGAACGTTTAAAGATGTCCTGGATGCTCTTAAGCTTTTCCTCAATTTTTTGAATTCTTATTTCATCGTGCTTTCCTGCTTGGTTGATTCTATCTTCCTTCTGGTCCACTGTATTGTTTTGAGACTCAGATTCCTTCCTTTCACTATCGGCTCTCCTCCAAATATCTTCCTGCATCTCTTTTCTGGTAACCTGCATCCTTTCCTCTAAATTGAGCCCAAAATCAATCAATTCCGTGAGCTTTCTGATCACCAGTGTTTTGAACTGTGCATCTGATAGATTGGCTATTTCTTAGTCACTCAAAAGGATCAGTCCTGGGGGACTGATCTGTTCTGTTGGAAACATATCTTTCCGTGTCTCTCCTTTTTTCCCCCCCACCAGTCTGGTCGCTCTTGTTACGATGGGGGGCGGAGCCTTAGGTGTTCACCAGGGCTGGGCGCCCCAGTCACTAGATTGTGACGTTTTATGTGGGGGCAGGGGTGGGAGTGGGGATGGGAGGGAACAATGGTGGTAGTTCCATTCTCCTGGGCTCAGACCCTTCTCTGGGATCCTGGGCTGCGAGCTCTGCCCTGGTCCACAATCGCTGCCTCACTGGGTCCGCCAGCCACAGCTTGCGTACTCAGGGGACCACTGCTGCGTTCTTGTGCCCCGGGTGGCTGTCGCGCTGATTTCGCACCAAATTTTCCCCGACCTCTGCGCGCCTGCCCAGCTCGTCTTCTCCTACCAGTCTGGATGTACGGGTCTACTTCAACTTCTTGGCTGTCCGACTTCCATTCAGATAAATCCTCTATCGGTTCTGGGTGTTATTTTGTCTGTAAATTATTGTTGTAAATTATTGTTTTTCTAATCTTGGTTGTGTGAGGAGGTACGGTGCATCCACCTATTCCTTCATCTTGTCGGAAGTCAGCATAAAGTTTTAAAAAAAGTATATCAAAGGTAGATTGAAATTACATAAAGTATGTTTCTTGCTCTCACTGCACTTAATCTAGTAATCAGTAATAAAAGATAACTAGAATGTCCTTATATTTAAAACTTATAAAATACACTTCTAAAAAACACTCAAATTAAATTACAATTGCAGTTAAAAATAATTTGAAATGAATGATAACAAAAATAGTACATAAAACACTCTCGGAAAAATGTATTGATTAATCCACATATTAGGGACAAAGCCTGAAAATTCACAAATTTGGCATCATCTTACAGACCCGGAATAATAAATTAAATCCAGAGACAGTGGAAGAATGGAAATATGCAAGTAGTGATGTCTGGAACGGTATACACTTTGTTTCATTAAATGATTTTTTATTGTTATGCTATTACACTTTCCCAACTTTTCCCTTTTGCCCTCCCCCACCCATCCGGGCCCACACACTCCTACCTTGTTTAGAAGCATATATACTTAATAGAACAGCAGATATTACCTGTTTGGTAGGATTTTCAATTATTTTTATTTTTACATATAATTTAAGTAAACAGCAACAACAACAAAAAGGCCGTCTCAGTTTGGGCTTAAAACGCACTACAGGAAAACTCAGCATAATTTAAAAATAATAATAATCTAGTCTGTTGTGGTGACAACACCAGGGGCCTTTTCTTTGCTCATCCAGCCTGACCTTGTCATTCAGATGGGCTCCTTTTCCAATTTTCACTTCTTTAGGTGCAAATGCAGCTGAGCAAAGAGGAAATGAAGGTCTAGAGGAGAAGTCCTGTAGATGAGCAGAGAAGCCCTAAGCATCACTGCAGGAGAGGGAGTTTGCCCCAAGGCTGCCTCACGTCAGGGCATCCTCACAGGCCTAATGCTATGTAAAGAAGCAGCAGCACCACTGAGCTGATACACAATGTTGTTGACGGGAGAGACCTGGTTCCTCTTGCTGATGCATGTAAAGAATTACATATCAGCAAATCTAGTAGTGTGTAATCAGTTTATTAGTGGTCCATTCCCATGGAAAAAAACAGGACTGAGTAGAATAGGGGGTGAAAGGCAAAATTTCAGGGCAAAGTAGGGCAACAAAAGCAAGAGCAGCTGAAGACCAGGGTGGCAAGCCCCTGGGCAGCCTGAGGCTGGGTGCCCAGAAGCCCTGTTGCCCGAGAGCCAAGAGCACCCCAAGCCCGAGAAAGAGAGGGAGAGAGGGAGATGTGGGGGGAGAGTGTCCTTTGTTTGGAGGACTTATACAGTTGGTGGGATGGGAGGAAAAAAAGTTACAAATTGATTAACAGGTAAATGCAGTGCCAGTTTTCCCGGGGGAATATGACTACCCACACTTAGGTATGTGTCAGGGTCTGTTAGCCCCAATCCTTATCTTGCTCGAGACCCCATTTTTCCACCTTCTTGTAAAACAAATATGTGACAGGAGGCAGTTAATTAAAATTGGGGCACTTTCCAAAGTGATTTATGGGCTCTCTCTGTAAGCATCAGGGACTCCCTCGTAAAACAGATAGTGACCAGAGGTAGGCAATTAACCAAAGTTGTTTTGTGGGCTCTTTTTGTGGGCACCAGGGACACTCTCCCACATTCAGGTCTTGGGATGAAAGCAGTTTCAAGGCTTTCTTTCCCAGATAGTGGAAATGTTACATAGAATTTCAAAGACTTCCCTTGTTTCTTGCTAACATAGTGTGTCTTGTGATGTTGGAACACCTGGCAATATTATCAGACCAGGCTCAGGACTGCTGAGTTAGCATGTGAGACTTGTTTCTTTCCTCCTCCCTGCCTTGGTTTACTATTTATTCTACCTAATTGGTAAAAGTTGTTTCCTGGCAACCAGGGTGCTAAATCCTGCCCAGTAACAGTATTGCAGTCTCAGAGTTCTTCCTATGCTGTCTCCTGCCTCAACATGGTGCTTCATCATTCACCTGGAACAATACTGAGTTTCTTAACAACCTTTCTGTACTCACGGCCATTCTGTTTTAAATTCAGGTATTTGCACTAAGTTTCCTTCTTCACCACACCCCAACCTTGGGACTCCTCTTGTCATTGACTTGGAGCCAACGACTATAAGTTTATAGACATGCATATGGACCCAACGCACAAACCCAGAGACCCCAAAGAAACACCCAAAGGGACCCCACATCCGAGATCCATAGCCAAATAGATTCAAACCCAGGCCACAGACCTCAAAGACAGGACCCAGATCCATAACCAAGATGCCACAGCCAGACTCCAGAGTTGGAGCTGGACAATGAACCCTAGTTGCTAGATGCCAGACAGAGAAGCTGAACCACACTAGTCAGGGCTGAAAATATTCTTAATACCATTTCTAGAAATGACCTTGGATCCAATACTTAGATATAAAATTCATTATGTAACTGGCAAAGACACCGGCGTTCAGGCTGCCTGTCACTACCAAACCCAAAAGCAATGACAGCGATTGAATCTTTTATGGGCACTTTATTCAGATGGCTGGCAATCTGAGAAGATGGTGGGTTCATACCCTAACAAACCATCTTGTCTTTTCTTCTTTAGGCCCGACCTTTTATAAAGGGGGGGGGGGCGGTGTGAATAAACAAGGTGTGGTAAGAGCTTTGAAATTCAGGGAGGATTAGGTGAGCAAAGCTGCAGCACCCCTGTTCTGGGCAGTTAGCTGTTCCCAGGGAGTGGTGGTCATCTGTTCTTCTTGGAACAAAAGTTCAGATGTCTCCAGGCAGTAATCTTCTATCAGTACCCCAGGAGGCAGGCTGTTTTCCCAGGAGCCACAATGGGCCTTATCTGCAGTTTCTGAAACGAAAGCTTTAACATAAACATTACTTGCTGGACTTAAAACTTTTTCCTTAAGCTAAAATTTTCCAAGTCTTGAGTCTCCTATCAATTGTTTTGATAATAAATGGTTTTCATCTCTCAAATAAACAGTAACTGTGTGACACAGTATATTTTGCACTGTGGAGATGTTCCTGCTGGTCTAGGGTTTGGGATGCAAATTGGACACTTTGGGTGGTCAAGGTGCTATTCGGATAAAGAAGGCAGCATGCACCACTGGATTTAACGAGGATGTGAAGAATTTTTGTCGAGTCATTTTTAAATGCATACATATCTAACCAACTACTTCCCATCCATTCTCTTATCTACAAAAAATATTTATAGATAGGTTTTGTTTTGTTTGTTTGTTTGCTTGCTTGTTTGTTTTTTGGAGGAGTTGGTTTTCTTGGTGGAGGATGTGGGCATAGGTTTCTTTAAATAAAGGAGAAAACAAATGGCACAACATTCCAAATGACAGGAAGGAAAAGCAAGTTTTCCCCTCCATGTTGCCCAGTGACTAGTCCCTGTATCTCCTCTCAGCACACCCTCTGCCTGGGTTTTTTTTTTTCTTTTTTTTTAAACATAATTTGTATTGCAGGATACTTTTCTCACATAATAACATTATTTGGAAGTTATTCTCTGTTAAAACCAATTAGAACCACCTTACTAGGTTTTATTTCTTTAATGAAATGTCATATATTCTCACCCATTTTTAATGTTCTATAATATTTCATGGTGTGAGCAAACCATAATTAACAATTCTCTTCTACTGAAAACTTTAAATTATATCTGTTATTATATGTGTTGCATAAAGTATATTAAACATACTTTATTTCATACACAGGGAGGCATAACTGTAGAAAATTTTTATGCTTTTCTTTTAATTTCATTTATTAATTTGAGAGAGAGAGAGAGAGTTGTTCCACTCTTGTATTTATTCATGAGTTGCTTCTTGTATGTGCCCTGGCTGGAGAATGAACTGACCACCTTGGCATATAAGCAGAACACTGTAACCAACTGAGCTACCAGGTCAGAGCTAGTAGGGGAAATTTTTGAAAAGTGGGATTTCTGGATCACAAGGTATGAGGATGTGATTTCTGGATGGCTATTCTCAAAATGATCACTGGAGAGTCTGCACCCAAAGGACCCTTCCCTGAGTCTTTCAGAGCAAGGACACTGCACCTGCTTGCTCATCAGCCTCAGACATGTCAGATGTCCTCTGGATCCCCATACAGGCCACCAAATTATGTTGACCTTAAAAATATAGCAGTCAGTTATTTTACCAGCACATAAGGGGTTTATTCAGAAACAGTAAAAAATTGCAATTTAGGACAAGCAAGCGATAGCAAAAATCATAGGCAAGCTCCACTAGTAAAGGAGAGGAACATATTTTACAGGCAGAAAGGAAGAAGTTGTGAGGGGTCACTTCAAATGAAAGTGCATTACAGAAAAGCGTCAGTTCAGGGTGAGGAGAGTTTCTCTCTGGCTGAGGTGCTGGGGACTCGGTTTCTCCTGGGAGCACACAGTACCATCTTCATGTCGGGGCCTGTGACAGATAATTTTTCCTATAACTGACCCTGGGTGGTGCTATGTGACAGCATCCCCACTCACCCCCAGCTCCACTTTAGTGTGGTTTCCCTTTACGCAGTTTCACAGTAATAATTACAGTTAGTTGGCTCATTTCAGGTCCATGGAAATCCAGTTATATTTACGTGCTCAAAACGAGGTAAGGACCAGAAACACTCTTCCCATTTTATCCCGTGAAAACCAGTAGAAGCTACACTGACCCTGCTCTCTGGACCCCTGTCCTCAGATTTGAGGTGTTATTTTCACACAAAATACCTGTAGGTTTTCTCAGTATTTTTAAATTTATTTAGTTTTCTTTGA
This sequence comes from Phyllostomus discolor, assembly GCF_004126475.2. Classification (NCBI taxonomy): domain Eukaryota; kingdom Metazoa; phylum Chordata; class Mammalia; order Chiroptera; family Phyllostomidae; genus Phyllostomus; species Phyllostomus discolor. Next base: position 119,788 of record NW_023397489.1, on the reverse strand, counting down.
TCTTGTCTTCCTATTTCTAAAATGTTTTTACATCTGAATTAAACATACCTATTACCATAACACCACTTCTTTGAGATGTGAAATTCTCCCAGAGTGTTTTCCAGTACACTTATTATGTCATTTGTTGTGTTTAAATATTTGAGCCCTCTGGGACTTCTTTTGTGTCTGTGAATTGCATGGTCAGAATTTACTGACAACAGTTTCCCGGAATGCAGTGCAGTCTTGACCGCGCCCTCGCTGGCTATGCAGCTCTTCTTGAAAGTGGGTTTGACAAAGGAGGGCATGGAGGGGTCTAGACCAAAGTCGGGGATCCTGGCTACAGTCTGGTGGAACAAAGGCACTTTGTCAGGCGGCAGGAGGGCCACATCCACCCCAAAGACCTGCTCGGGCTCGGAGGTCCCAGCTCCCGCGAGTCGGGTCCCTCTCCAGCCGCTGGAAAACTAGCCACGGAAACCGCCAAGCCGCGGTCCTGCTGCAGGCAGTGTGACAGGCGCTGGGGAGCCCCAGAGTAGCCAATCCCCATAGGGTGGGGCGGGTCTTCCGCCGGAAGTCTGAAACTCAGGGGACTCCGCCCCCTGCCCCGCCCTTCAGCTTCTTCTGACAGCCCATTGGCGGGCAGGGCCCTGGGATCGCAGCGCTGATTGGCAGATTGCTATCCAGGCAGGAACCCTGCCTCAGGCACCCTCGCTCCTCCCCGAGGGCGGGAAGCCGAGGAGCTTGTGGGGACACTCGGCCGAGGTGGGCAGCGCGGCGGGGCCCCGGGAGACTGCCGGTAAGCGGGGAATCTTGCCATGTGGAACCCTCAGCCCGAGACCTTCCAAGCCCAGCCAGAGAGACCCCAGATGCCCTCATCCCAAGGGGCCCCCAAACCCCTTCAGTGTCGAAGGGCCCAAGTGCGCTATCCGGAGGACCCCACATCTCCTAGGCCCCAACGCTTACACCCCCGAACAGCCTGAAACCCCAGTTCCCCTCCGCTCGGGGCGCCCTTCCTGCAGCTCGCCCGGAAGGGCCAAATCTCCCCAAACCCAGAGACCCCGAATGCCGTCGTCCTGGAAACCGACTCAGTGGAGGGGACCCGGACGCCCCTCGTGAGACGCCCCAACCCCCCTCAGCCGCGGCGGTCTGGCCCTCTCCCCCGGGACGCGGAGTGTCCTCCGCCCGGAAGACGCAGGTCGAGTCCTGAGGGACCCCGGGCCTCTCAGCCCGAGAGACGGCGGAGTGCCGGACACTGCGCCTGCGCCTCGCGCGGGCTTCCCGGGACCCCGGGGGCGCCTCCGGGCCCTTCCCTGGGAGAAGCGCGTTTCCTGCGCTGTCACAGACTCGCCAAGTGAGTCCTTCAGATGCCCCTGCCGAGGCCTGCAGAGCCCGGACTGAGGCTGCAACTGGGGGAGAGGGGGCAGGACAAGGGCACCCCCCTCAGGCGGGTCTACGGCTGCGCGGCCCCGCCCTATCCATCCCCTCTTCCCGCAGGGCCCGCATCCCCCTCTCTGGGCATCCTGCCAATGGGGAGAAAGGCCAGTACCCGAATATAAAGAGGAACTTAGATGTTCTCACCAGCCCAGGTAGCCAGCAGGCGGCCGGGCTGAAGGAGCCTGCAGACCCACAGGCTCTGGGCTGGCTGCGACTCAGGTGGCCACATCCACCTGCAGCTCCCTCCGGCATGGACACCGATGGGGGGAGTTTGCTCCTTTGTGTCAGAGCGGGGCTGACGCTGATGGTGCAGCGCTAACGGCAACTTGTTTTACTCTCCCGTCCCATCGGAGCCAATCACGTGGGCTTCCTGGGGCTTGTTCCCCCTGCACGCTCTCTGCCTTCAGGACAAAAGTTTTGTCTCTTTCCAGGTCTCAGGGCCCCACGACCGGCTTTCCTGTGTCACCGCCACGGGCAGGCCACTGAGCTCCAGGAGGAGGACCCTGAGAATTCCAATGAAGAACGGGCTCTGAGGCAGCAAGGTGAGCGGCAGGAGGAGCCAGAGCTGCCCTCCTGACTCGGACCTGGTTTAGGTCAGGCTGCATCTCAGGACATAACCAGGGAACAGGGTTTCCTGGTACACAAAACAAGCAAGATGCACAACAGTGTATCACACAGTGAGGGACTATTCCCGTAAACTTTCATGTTGCAACATAATCATATATATTTATAGACACATAAATAAGCAGTAAATGTGTAAGAACATAAAGTGAGCAAGAAATAACTAATTCAGAAGAGCCGTCATCACAAGAGAGGGAGGCAGGTCTGGCCGGTAAGGAGGGTTCCCACATCGGCCTGCATGGAGACAAACAGGAAACAGTATTGATATGGTGATGACGGGAGCTGGGGGGAGGGCCAGGGTCAGGAGGGGTTGATCACTGTATCATTTCCTCATGTCGGCCTTGGGCCATTCTGTCCACTGTCGTGAATGTTCAGTTGGTGGGGTTGGTCCACTTTCATGGGTCTGGGGTTGAAACACTGCTGAAGTCAAGATGTGATCTTCAACTTCACTGGAATTCTGTTTTTGTGGTCAACAGACAGTGGATGCTGACCAGAGTCTAATGACTAAGGAAGGGCGTGCATGGCCAGTATGTGCCCAGGGGGAGGATATCAGAGAAGGGAGGCCAGGTGGTCGAGGTGGCCTTAGGCCAGGCAAGGCCAGTGTGAATGAAGAAAACAGGATGGAAAAGGATTATGTTGAAGATATGGAGTTTCTGTGCACTTACTTTTATTACATTTTTGTCAGGAGAGGCCAAGTTATTCTTTAATAAATGCAATAGATGCTTTAAGAACATAGGAGGAAGCGTAGATGACACTTTGCCTATTTTTTAAAACATTCTAATGAAATTAGTGGATGGCCCCAATAGAAACCCATGCCTTAATGATACATCAGAAACACTTTCCAATCATCCTGGGATTGTTCTTGGACTGCTCTCATTGAGAATTGTGTCCCTAATAAGAGTCTCCAGATTTTGGAAACATTTACCAATCAAAACATTGATTTCTCATCATCTTTCAGTCAAACCTTCTTGGGTGGCCTTCAGAAGGGAACAGAGTAAAGACCAGAAGGTGAGTATTTCCCAAATCCTGTTGACAACAAATTTTTACTCATGGAAAGAAATGCAGGAAAATGCAGGAAGTATCCTAGGAACTGCCACCTTCCTTTCCTGGTCTCTTCAACACATTGTCCAACATCATCATTTTTTTAAAGATTTTATTTATCAATTTTTTAGAGAGGGGAATAGATGGAGAAAGAGAGGGAGAGAAACATGAATAGGTTGCCTCTCCCACACCTCCAAGTGGGGGACTTGGTCCACAACCCAGGCATGTGCCCTGACCAGGAATGGAACTGGTGACCTTTCAGTCTGCAGGCCAGCGCTCAATCCACTGAGCCACACCAGCCAGGGCTCATCATCATCATCTTAATGGTTAACAACTACAGCAACAATAGTAACTACCATTTGTTTCATTCTCACACTGTTTCAGACTTTGAATTCTATGTGAACAAACTCACTTAAACATCACAACAAATCGATGAGGTACGTACTATAACTCACCATTTATGATGAGGGAAGGGAGCTTTCAGAGATAAAGAAATGTTTGATTATGTGTCTAAGATCACAATATGAGTGATAGTGCAACTAACCCATAGTTGCTTCTCTAAACCACTTACAAACTCATGAAAACTTTCATGGTTTCACCCTGGACACCATGACTCAGTTGGGTGTCATCCTACAAAGGGAAAGATCGCCAGTTTGATTCCTGGTCAAGGCACATGCCTGGTTGTGGGCCAGGTTTCCAGCTGCCTTGTGTGTGAGAGGCGAGTGATCAATGTTTCTCACATCGATGTTTCTCTCCCTCTCTTTCTCCCTCCTTTCCCCTCCCTCAAAAAAATAAAATGTTTTTTTAAAAATTAGAAAAATAAATTCATACTTTTCTGAAGTTTGCTTTGTCTTATCCATATGTCATTACATCATTCACCTGACTGATGATTTCTTTTTTTAAATATATTTTATTGATTTTGCTATTACAGTTGTCCCCCTTCCCCCTTCTCTCCCCTCCACCCTGTACTCCCTCTCCCACCCACATTCCCCCCCTTTAGTTCATGTCCATGTGTCATACTTATGAGTTCTTTAGCTTCTACATTTCCCGTACTATTCTTGCCCTCCCCCTATCTATTTTCAATCTACATTCTATGCTACTTATTCTATATACCTTTTCCCCCTCTCTCCTCCTCCCATCCCCCCTGTTGCTAACCCTCCATGTGACCTCCATTTCTGTGGTTCTGTTCCTGTTCTAGTTTTTTGCTTAGTTTCTTTTGGTTTTGCTTTAGGTGTGGTTGTTAATAATTGTGAGTTTGCTGTCCTTCTACTATACATGTTTTTTCTTTATCTTCTTTTCTTAGATAAGTCCCTTTAGCATTTCGTAAAATAAGGGCTTGGTGATGATGAACTCCTTTAACTTGACCTTATCTGAGAAGCACTTTATCTTCCCTTCCATTCTAAATGAGAGCTTTGCTGGATAGAGCAATCTGGGATGTAGGTCCTTGTCTTTCATGACTTGGAATACTTCTTTCCAGCCCCTTCTTGCCTGTAAGGTTTCTTTTGAGAAATCAGCTGACAGTCTGATGGGAAATCCTTTGTAGGTTACCGTCCCCTTATCTCTTGCTGCTTCTAGGATTCTCTTCTTCGTTTATACCTTGGCTAATGTAATTATGATGTGCCTTGGTGTGTTTCTTCTTGAGTCCAACTTCTTTGGGGCTCTCTGAGCTTCCTGGATTTCTTGGAAGACTATTTCTTTTGCCAGATTCGGAAGTTCTCCTTTATTATTTGTTCAAATACATTCTCAATTTGTTGCTATTCCCCTTCCCATTCTGGTACCCCTATAATTCGGATGTTGGAACGTTTAAAGGTGTCCTGGAGGCTTCTAAGCTTCTCCTCATTTTTTTTTTTGAATTCTTATTTCATCATGCTTTCCTGCTTGGTTGATTCTATCTTCCTTCTGGTCCACTGTATTGTTTTGAGACCCAATTTCCTTCCCTTCACTATTGGCTCTCCTCCGTGTATCTTCCTGCATCTCTTTTATGGTAACCTGCATCTTTTTATCTAATTTGCACCCAAAATCAACCAATTCCGTGAGCTTTCTAATCACCACTGTTTTGAACTGTGCATCTGATAGGTTAGCTATTTCTGAGTCTCTCAAAAGGATGAGTTCTGGGGCACTGATTTGTTCTTCTGTTTGAGCCATTGCTCTCTCTCTTTCTTTTTCTTTTCTTTTTTTGGTCTGGTCGCTCTTGTTACGGTGAGGGACAGAGCCTTAGGCGTTCACCGGGGCTGGGCACTCCAGTCGCTAGATTGTGACGTTATATGTGGGGGTGGGGGCGGGGACGGGAGGGAACAGTGGCAGTAGTTCTGCTCTCCTGGGATCTCACTCCCTTCTCTGGGACCCTGGGCTGCGAGCTCTGCCCTGGTCTACAATCACCGCCTCACTGGGTCCACCAGCTGCAGCTTGCGTACTCAGGGACCCCTGCTGCGTTCTTGCATGCTGGATGGCTTTCACGCCAAGTTTTCCCCGACCTCCGCACGCCACCGACCTGCGCCTGCCCGGCTCGTCCTCTCCTACCAGTCTGGATGAACTGAATGGGTCTACTTCAACTTCTTGGCTGTCCGACTTCCATTCAGATAAATCCTCTGTCAGTTCTAAGTGTTATTCTAGCTGTAAATTGTTGTTGTTCTAATCCTAGTTGTGCGAGGAGATACGGTGTGTCCACCTATTCCTCCATCTTGCCGGAAGTCCCCCCTGACTGATGATTTCAACCAAAGTTCTTTTCTGCTATGCTGAAATGAGAGATGCACTAAGACCCATCAACTAAGGAAAGCATACAATGTGCAGGCAGCTTGTACAGTGGCTGGTCCCAGGTGAAGGAAAATATAAAATGTTTAGGATCACAGCCTCCACTCTAATCAAAGAGCATCTCCCACCCCTGAGAAACTTCAGGTTTCATGATTGAGAAACAACAAATAATAAAATGACTTAAGGATTTCATATAGGTTACACACTCTTCAATAGAAACTCATCTGTCTGGAACTGATTTCAAATGCAGTTTCTTATAAGGTGAAGTAAGAGCTTCTTTCTCTCAGTTCCAATGGGGCCACTCATCCTGTTTAGAATCACTTGTTCAGCCCGCCTACCTCTGTGTTGTGAGCTCTTTGAGAGGGTGGTCCATACCTGAGTCTTCTCAAGGGTCACAGACCCAGGTCAGGACCCCCGAATGTTTGCTGAATGAATAATTTCACAGTTACAAATTAAACTAGAAGATGACCAATGAATGCTGAAGGTAATTTCTGTGAGATTTGAAATACGGAGAGAGCTGAGAGGTAAATTGATGTGAGGACTGTGATCTCACATTCATACTGTTACACAATTCACAGAACACTGGTCAGCATTATTTAATGGCAAGTTCACTAGAACATTCAAACTTAGCATGTTACACATCATGAAACTGAAGAACACTAGCTACCGATATAGCCTTATTCAAACAGAATTGGTGGGAACCAGCTAATCTAAGTATAAATATTCTTTCTAAGGTATTGCAGATTTTATCACCATTTTATTGTGTAGATATGTTTCTGCCAACTATTTCCTTATTCTCTTCCCAATATCCTTTACTCAATATTATACAGACAGTTGAAAGAAAAGAGCCATAAGGCATGAGTTCTAATCTTGGATTCATTACCCACATTGGCCCTATCCCCTATTTATACGCCCTAGGTATTTCCAAGGGTTGAAGTATTAAAGACATGCATGTAAAATGTATCATAAGCCTTAAAAAATTAAATATGTGTTATCTTTTAATATGTGACTCTTACACTGAAGGCAACATCCAGGGTACCATTAAGCAATGAATATGGCTTGAAGGAACTGTCAGGCACAGCAAATTGGTGACTGCAAGTGACTCAGAGCATGCCCAGAAACCAATGTCCCCTCTTGGAGAAGCATGTGCCTTTGGAAAGCACACTAGACAAATATCGGGTAAGAAAAAATATTTTGTAAACTTAGTTCTTCTAAGTCCTATAGAAGGGCTGATAAGTATGACCTAGGTATGTGAGGCGGAGTTTGGATGGGCCTAGACTTAAGCTGGGCTAACCTGAGACTGAAGTTAGCACTGGAGCTTTGGGCAAATCCTATACATTCTCTGAGCTCCTGAATGCTAATGTGTAAAGTGAAGATAAGGAACGATCACTCATACATTATTTGAAAACATTAAATTAAAGTTAAAACAGTTGACACATGCAACTTGTCCAATAAATCCACTGTGATAATGGGAACCACAGTTTATTGGTGTTGTGTGCCCAGGCCTTTACTCAATGCCTAATACATAAGCGTACTCAATAAATATATTATGAATGATTACAGGTTGGCAAATTAAACCTGGTAATGGGAAGATCTAGAAACTAAAATTGAATCAGTCATCTGTAGTTAGTCTGGAGTCTTCATCTTCTGAACCAATAGTTAACAGTAAAATACCGGAGTATGCAAAAGGACAGATAATAAATTGATGGGAGGAAATTGTGTGTTATATGATAAAATGGGAACTAACACTGCAGACCCTACCAGCCTCGCTCACCTGGCCTTCTCCAACATAGAACTCAGGAGAAAGGAGATGGACATGAAGATGTACAGCCTACAAGAAAGAAAGGGCCATGTGTACCAAGAGGTCAACGAGCCCCAGGATGATTACTACCTTTGTAAGTGACCCTCACTGAGAAGCATGTGATGATACAATAATTTCATCTAGTCCTTTGGTCTCCAAATCATTCCCTTCCTCTAGTGACCTGGAGAGTACAGGATTGAGTCTCAATGATGTCAGTGCTGCACTTTCTCTGAAGCTCTTTGTGTCCAGGAACATGCATTATACCTTCCCTAACCCCTGTTGCTCTCGCCTCCAGATTGTGAGAAGTGTCAGAACTTCTTCATCAACAGCTGTGCTGTGCATGGGCCCTCTACATTTGTAAAGGACAATGCAGTGGACAAGGGGCATCCCCACCACTCAGCCCTCACCCTGCCCCCTGGGTTGAGGATCAGCCCATCAGGCATTCCCTGAGGCTGGGCTTGGAGTATGGAATGAGACAGCTGACTTGCCAGTGGGTCTGCACTTTGGCCCTTATGAAGGACACATCACAGAAGATGAAGAGGCAGCTAAGAGCAGATACTCCTGGCTGGTGAGAACTATTTACCTCTTCCACTGTCCTCTGACTTCCTACATTCCAACTGAGGCTTGGAGGGACCTCACCTCTTATGTGCTAGATATGGAGGGGACAATATGATTAGCTCTGTGTACTGACTGGACTCCACATGAACACAGAGCTCCTTTTCAGGATCACAAGGTAAGTGGGAGCAAAGTGGTAGACACAAAAGGGTGGCTCTCCCACTCTGATTGAACAGGTAGACTCTGATGTATAGATGATGAGTAAGACAAATATCATGTGGTCACAACTGGCAGTTGAATCCCCATGCAGGCTGTAAGAGCTTTGATGACAGTAGAGTAAAAAAATTCTTCTGACTATTACTTCCCCACACAAAAAAGTAAAAGGTCTTTAATTTCTTTTCTGACACACAGATCACCAAAGGCAGAAACTGCTATGAGTATGTGGATGGAAAGGACAAATCCTGGGCCAACTGGATGAGGTGAGGTCAACAGGTCTCTGGGTGCCAGAGGGGACTCTCATCCCCCACAAGCCCATATATCTTTTCCTCTCATCATGCCTCCCTCAGTGGTCTCCCTTAGTCCTTTTTTACTCTTTTTCTCCATACAGTGTTCCTTCATTTCAGGGGACGTTTAGGAAAAAAGTATAGTATATGTCCTCAAAATATAAAGCTCTCTACTAGACACACTTGGGCACTGGAAAGGACCTTCAAGAGCCTAGATTCACCAGGGACACTGGATTACACGTTAAATTATCAAATGAGCATTAATTAAGCACTTACTATATTCCAGTTTAGGTGAAGGAATACATTACTTAAATACATCACACAACCCATGTCCTATGGAGGACTTCTCACAGACACACATAAAACAATTGCTTTTAGAAACATTTAACTATAATTTCGAAGAAGTGCACAGTGTCAAGATAGTACAAGCCATGCATGGCCTAAACCTGTGAGGGCAGCAAACCATCCCAGCCTCACTTCAAACTAGAGCTGGGCTCTGAGGCCTGCAGAGGAATGGTCATGGGCCCCTTTCCTGAGAGGGGCTCTCTTTTACCAGGGTTACCTGAATGTGAATCAACTACTATTGTTCTGTTTCTGTTTCATTTTACTAAGACATAAAGACCTCTAATTTTCTATAGTAACCTTGGGCAAGCAAGTGAATGATACTGTAAATAAAGTGTAAAGAGGTTGGAGAAAGGCCTCACAAGAGAAAATAGATGTGGGCTGAGTACTGGATAATTAGCTAATTTAGAAGCAGAGCCCTAGATCAAGCACCAGGTTCTGAGGCGTGAGATAACTCGATTTAGAGTTTGGAGAAGCCAGAGATCACTGGATATTATGGCAGAAGCTAAGTTTAGAATTGGGTTTTAGAAAATGGTATTAGGCAGCATTCGCACTGCAAGCAGGACATGGAGGTAGGAATTCATATGACATGCTGACAGATGCTCAGACACTGAAGAGAAGGTTCCCTGGGAGCATTAGGGTCAGTGGGCAACCTCAGAGCCTGAGGGCTTTAAGAATCAGTGAGGAGCTGGACATGGATGTAACTCAACACTGTGGTTTTCTTTCCGTTCCTCTGCCTCAATCCCAGGTATGTGAACTGTGCCCGGGATGATGAAGAGCAGAACCTGGTGGCCTTTCAATACCATGGGCAGATCTTCTACCGAACCTGCCGGGTCATCAGGCCGGGCTGTGAGCTGCTGGTCTGGTGCAAGGATGAGTATGGCCAGGAGCTGGGCAGCAAGTGGGGCAGCAAGTGGAAGAGACAGCTCACGTCCGGGAGAGGTGGGCACCACTATTCTTCAAAACAGAAAGAAAAGAGAGAATTCTCCGTAGAAATATCCATGATCCAACTCTTAAGTAAAATCCACTCTAAAGTCAGTAAAGTTTCACATCAGATGCTTCAGAAATGCACAATTCATTCATACGCCTTTGACTCTTAGGCAAAATTTTTATATTTTTTTATTTTTAAAAATATTGCATGCACAAAATATACAACCACTTTTAGTGCTGTGAGGCTGAGAGGCAAAAAAAAGTTCCTAAGCACTAACCAGCTCTCTCACCAAGGCAGTTTTTCTGACATTTTTATAGCTGTTTCTTTTTAACTTTCCTCCATACTTCTAAATAAAATGCTTCTGTTTATAGGCATTCATTATTTTTTAAAGACTTTGTCCTGTCTGGTGTTACTCAGTGGATTGAGTGCCATCCTGTGAACCAAAGGGTTGCCAATTCCCAGTCAGGGCACATGCCTGCGTTTCAGGCCAGGTCTCCAGTAGGGGCCGTATGAGAGGCAACCACAGATGTTTCCCACTCCCTCTGACTCCCTGGCTTCCCTCTTTTCTGAAAATAAATAAATAAATCAAATCTTTTTAAAAAATATTTTATTTATTTTTACACAGAGTAGAAAGGAGGGAGAAAAAACTCACTGTGCAAGGGAAACATAAATTGCTTGTCTCTGGCACACCCCCAGCTGGCCCACAACCCTGGTATGTGTCCTGACTGGGAATCAATTTGGACTCCTTGCCTTGCAGGCTGGCACTGAATCCACTGAGCCACACGAGCAAGGGCAGGAAGGAGATTTTATTTTACTGTTTTGGAAAACAAGCAATTCCTAGTTGGGGCCTGTGGTTTTCCACTTTAATATGACAGAAAATACCTATAGAAGGGAAAGGTCACTGCAGTTCCATCCACACAGAGAGTAAGATGGCCTAGATGTTCCTCAAAAATCCCTAGTCTGGGCAATATTAGAAAAGACCCTTGATGTGGGCTTTCTGGATTTCTGAAGAAGATGCACTGCATAAAAATAAAAAGGAAATAGATGGCAAGTGGACGCTTTGTAGGAGATGGAATTTGTGTTGTCACCACAGTAAGGAGGATTCATGGGGCAGGTCTCACCAGGAGACAAGTCATGGCCCAGGCATTCTCATCAATGCCTGCCCTGACCAAACCTTTCTCTTTCAGCAGAACCAAAGCCAGAGGTGCACCCATGTCCCTCCTGCTCTCTGACCTCCAGTCAGAAATTCCTCAGCCAACACGTGAAATTGAATCATTCCTCTCAGATTCTCCCAGGAACATCTGCAAGAAAACACCTCCAAGCAGAGGAACCCTGTCCAGAGGATCAGAATCAGAGGCAGCAATGTACTAATACATGCAGCTGGGATGAAAAAGCTGAAGGTCAAGAGGTCAAAGAAAGGTCCAACCTTTTGCTTAAAAGGATCAGTCAGAGGAGAAACTTAAGATCCTTTTTCCAACCTTCCAAAGAACAAATGAGGAGCTCTAGTGAGCATGAGAGAATGATGGAGGAAGAGCCCTGTAGAGGCCAGAAAGAGAGTCCTAAGGACACAGGCAAGATATTTGTGAAAGTAGGAATGTCAAGAATTATAACAATCAAGTATGAAAGGTGTTGGCAAGGCTTCAATGATGGCTCACATCTCATTAGAGACCAGAGGACACACTCAGGAGAGAATCCCTATGTTTGCAGGGAGTGTGGGCAAGGCTTTACACAGAAGTCAGGTCTCTTCACACACCACAGGACACACTCAGGGGAGAAGCCCTATGTTTGCCAGGAGTGTGGGAGAGGCTTTACATGCAAGACAAGTCTCATGACACACCAGAGGACACACTCAGGGGAGAAGCCCTATGTTTGCAGGGAGTGTGGGAGAGGCTTTACATGCAACTCAATTCTCATCACACACCAGAGGACACAGTCAGGGGAAATGCCTTATGTTTGCAGGGAGTGTGGGCAAGGCTTTACACGGAATTCAGCTGTCATCAGAGAACACACGCAGGGAGACCTATGTTTGTGGGTGGACTGATTGAGAGATTAGCATTAAGTTGCATATCAACAGCCACAGGAAGTCTATGGCCCCTTACTTTCCCCAAGATTGTAAGTACAGAAGTAACCAAACAAACCCTCCAGTTTCATGACAAGAGATGAGATGGACAAACAGGTCCATGAGTGATACAGGAATGTCAGCACCAATCTCCTTCATGGTTTTTTGACATCCTATTCTAACAAGTTTTATCTGCATGCCAATGTGAAGCCCATGTCCCTCATTCCCCCATCACTGAAAGCAGAGAGTTCAGGAAGAGCCACAGAGAGCTCACTGTCAGCCACAGAAATATGATTCCTGCAAATGCATAAGTCTTTAGTCAATCTACTCTGGTTTCTGCTCAGAGAGAGGGATTTGAGACAGACTCTCGAGGAAAGGGAATTCCCTGGACTCCTGGAAATTGGGGCCTTTTCTCGTAATAGGCTCCCTACCCTCCTCACTTGGCTTCCCTTGGCTATTCCAGTTTCCTACAACCTCCGGAGCGCCAGAGGTGAACAGCAGGGAGGGCTTCTCCCCTGAGTGTGTTCACCCCTCAGCCAGACGTGAGCCTGGCTCAGTCTGGGCACCTGGTCTTCCTCACTCTCCTTGCTGCCCCTTCAGGGTCAGCATTTCCTGGTGCACAGCATACAGCTTCCACATCAGTCCATAGTGGGTGTGAGCCTCAGCTCTGTCTTCTCCAGTTGTGTGACCTAAGACAAGATTCTCAACTTCTCTCTGCCTGCTTCCTAGTCTGTGCAATGGAAATGGGAACTCCAGCCTTTTGGTTTGACATTCAAAGTTGAGTCAGCACAGACAGAATCTGGCAAGAGGATCGCTGAGATCACAAGTCCTGCTGAACAGCCTTCAGTGCCCATGTCTTCCGGGTCTTTAGTGTTGGACAAAGGAAGATAAGGACAGGGTAGGGGTGTGTAGCCAAATTCAGAATTTGAGCAGACCCCACTGCTTTCCCCCATTTAGACTCAGCTGCCCTAAGAAGGAGGCCTGAGGTGAGGGATTCACTTCCTTCCAGGTCACCACCCTCCCACTGAGCCTGTGCACCCTCAGAGCCTCCTCAACACAGGCAGGTGGTACTTACTGAGAGTGGCCTGTGAAAGGAGACCCTCACCCACCCCTTGCTGAGAACTGACACTGGAAACAGCATCTGCCTGCACTGGTGTGTTAGGTAGGATAGATAATAAGCCAAGATGGGGAGGATGAGGAAGACGTGTCTCACCCACTAACTCAGCAGTCCTGAGCCTGGTCCAATTCCATTGCTAGATGTTCCACTATCCCAAGACACACCATGCTGACACATAGAAATTCTAGGTATCATTTCCACCATCTGGGAAAGAAAGGCTTTGAAACTATTCATCCCATGCCCTAAAAAATAGGAGGTGGTCCACAGCACTAAAGGTAAGGACCCATAAAACTAATTTGGCTAGTCGCCTCTGGCCACTATCTGTTTTATAAAAGGGTCCCTAGTGCTCACAGAAAGAGCTCATAGGTAACTTTGGGTAATTGCCTCAACTTTAACTCTCTTGTCACATATCTATTTTACAAGATGCCTAATTGGAATCTGAAGCGAGATGAGGATTTCGGCTAACAACCCCCATACATACCTACATTTGGGCTGTCACGTCCCTGATGGAAGCCAGCACCACTTTTACCTGTCAATCAATATGTAACTTCTTCACCTCCATCCCACCAGCTATATAAGTCCTCAGGACAAAGGAGCTGGTGCTCTTGCCACCCAAGTTCTTCCCTTTCACTCCCATCTCAGCAAGACCTGTCCTCTTCTGAGAACATATCACTAATAAACCCTGCTTGCATGCTAATACACTTGCTGATCTGTATACTTGCTGATGTTTTACTACATTGGCAAAAACAACCCAGTGTCTCCTGTGACAGGTGCACCCAGTCTGCATATGTCATTCATGAAGCTCACAATGCAGCAGCTTCTGTAAATGCACTTTCCTGGTACCTGGGCCCCACAGGGCTTCATACACCACTGGCACCATCTCCAAATTATTACTTATTGTATCTAAACTTTTGTTTGTGAAGTCTGATGGGATAATGGACATGCACAATGTTGGTCATTCCTGTCCACCCATTCACAGATAATGTCCACAATGGCCCAGGAGGACAAAATTCCCATGGACCCAATGTGTGGGAGTCCAGAGAGACTCAGGGTGTGAACAGGGTAAACATCTATGCTTGCATAAGCATAGGGAAGGGTGCTGACAGATCCCAGAGGTCACACTCCTTTGAACCAGAGCTGAGTTCAATACACACAGATGGTGAACAATTAGCGAGGACACGATCATACCCTCTCCTGCATGAGGGAGATCTAAGCATGACCCACCCTGTTCCTGCTGGGGTGGGTTCACCAAAGAGGGACACCCACCCCCACGACCTGGAATGATGACCTTTCTGTCCTCCAAGTGCCAGGCTTGTGAAGAGTGTCTACATAAACTACATGGGTTTCAATAATAAATATCCACTATTATTTTCTTTCATGCTCTTTTAAAGGGAGGTGTACTTTGGGGGTTTCCTTTCCCTTCCTGTTTCTCCACCCACCAGCACAGCCCAGAGAGAACATAATAAACTCAATATTCTGTGGCTTTCAGCATGGGCCAAGGGAGAGGGGCAGAGTCCTGGTGTAATGCTGGAAGAGGGGCTGGCACTGAAATACAGTGGGGGGGGGGGGACCCACAGACTGCCAAGTGATGGTCACTACCACCCCACCAGGACACACCCTGGAGCTCTCCCAGAAGGCTTAGCAATTCAAGATGAATACACAGGTCTGTTCCCTCTCTCTCCCTTTTCAGCGGCAAACCACATTCCTAGTGTAGCTGCCAGCCACCAAGATGTCCCCCAAATCCACATGCTGTCACCCCTGACCTTGTACAGACCCTCCTTCACACCAGGCTGTTCTGTGTTGTGAAAATACTGTGAGGCTCTCAAAGCTAAGTGATGAACAGGCCCTTTTGTTTCACCCTTGTTCACATAGTTCACACAGTCTCAGACCACCTTGTGCAGGGATCTGGGTGTTTGCACACCCCTCCCTCCCAACTGCCAGGGGCTGGCAGCCACCATCCTTGGTTTGAAGTGGAGGCTCCAAGGAGTGAGTGCAGCCTGACATCTGCTGGATTCTGAGTCTCTTGCCCTTGACAGGAAGCTGAAGTTGCTGTCCTGTCCCCATGATACCTGGTATGCCTCCAAGGCCATGCTAACTGCACCTGCTGGCTTCCCAACTCCTCCACATGACACTGTGAGTGACCTGGATGGGGCAGGTCAATAGTTCTTGGGCAAAAAGGACATCAGTGGCTGAGGGGACAGGACAGCATGGCCACTTGCCTCCATCACACATTTGACTACAATGATCACTGCAGCTGTGGCCAGTCCCACCTGGTTTTTGTTCTGGTTGTCTGCCACCCAGGTAAGGGAGCTGTGGGTTGCCTTGGGGACCACAGCTGGGCTATTGAGGGGGGTTACTCACCAGAATGGTCAGCTACAAACAGACTAGCTCACTGTATTTCAAGCTGGGGTCAGGTAAGCCTTTCTGAAATTTGGCAGATTTGGCAGAAAGGTCTTGACACCCTGTCTGTTGCTGGTCTAGCTCCTGGTTTGTCCCCAGCCCTAACTGCCCTGGAAAGTTCTTGATCCAGCCTTCGAGAGCCGCCTTTGGGGAGGTATGTTACCCACAGATGCTGTCTTGAAACATCAGACTTCCTAAAAGTTACTAAAGAAAGCTTTTTTAAAAAAGGTTTTTTTTTTAAAGTAAGAGATAGTTCATCTCATGACTCTGAGAAAATTCCTGTAAGACTGTGAAATTTGCACTTTAAGATCTTCTTTTGCAGACTCTCATACTTCATGGGAACATTATTGGTTTTTTCTGATGATATGTAGTTGTTGCTTTAAAAAAGTGACTTTGGGAAACACAGAAAATAAAACCACCCATAATTCCATAATCCAGAAGGCACACCAATTAACACAGCAAGCTAGAGCTTTCTCTGCACACACAGATACCCACACACCGGTTTCCTTTACAAACTATACAGAGCCCGGTCTGACTTCCTCAGCAGCCTCTTTCCCTTCCAAATGCCTTGAACATCTTCCTTCTGTTTCCACAGTTACACTGGGTCCCACACCCCGGACTGGGCTGAGGTTTCACCAACCCCCCTGGTTGGACAAGAATGGTGTTTCTGGGAAGAGTCTGTACAGCACACGTCAGCCTAGTTCCGGCACAGACGTGAATGTGCAGTGTGTGCAGTGCACTCGGGGCCCAGGAGAGCTCTCCAGTGTCCTGCATTTAAGGGGAAAGTGCACTCCACCTTCAGGCCTCGCAGGATGTCAGCCTCCTCCTCTCAGCCTTCTTCTGCCAAAGAAGGTGTTTCAAAATCCTTGAGACCATGGTGGGGGTCGGGGCACTGCCTTTTGGGGAGCAGAGGAGAAACACGACGCTGAGTGGTGGCTCTCGGGTGGGACCACGGGCATTGTCCTCTGTGCCCTGGCCTACTTCTCTTTGGCTTTGCAGCTTTTTGCCCAGGTGATGCCTTCTAATGTGGGCCCCCAAGATGCCTCAGGTGCTGTGGTTGGTAAATGGAAGGTCAGGATGCAGCAAACCCAAACCCTTCTCCCAGGTCAGCATGGTGCTGACAGCCGCTGCTGGGCTTACTGGACAGTTAGTCTTGTGCTGTGGTCTCTCTCCTCTTGTCCTTTTAGGAAGCTCTCTCTGGGCACCAGATGGACATACTGATGTTGCCCCCGCCCTCCTTGGTCTCAAGAAGCAAAGGAGAGACTGGGCTATCCCTCCCATCTACTTCCCAAAGAATGACAGAGGCCCATTCCCAAAAATGTAAGTCAGGAGTTGACAGACATAGGCAGGCCTAGGAGGAATGGGAAATCACCAGGTGGGAAACTGCACTGGGGGAAACTGAGTGCCTGGGAAACTGCCTGCCGACCCTACCCAGGATGAGCAGATGCTCAGCTAAGATTGGGGTCTGGGGTCGGCCTATCTGGCATAACAGGGTGCAGCTTTAACCTGAGGCTGACAAGATGTATCAAGAACAATGGTCAGCAGAAATGGCACCCAGCCACCAGCTCTAGCAAATCAGACTCTGACACCCCAACCAATTTCTCTTTGCAGAGTTTTGCATTTTAAAACCCTGCCCTAAGAACAACCGAGCAAGTCCCAACCTCCCTTGGTTGGCTCCACTTTCTCCACTTTCCCCTACTAATAAACCCTGCTCCCTAGCTTGCTGCATCTGTCTGGTTTCTTGAACAACTCCAACCTCACAGCAATGGCAAAGGGCAAGTTCTGGTCTCATTCAAGGAGCCCTGCTGAGGGAATTTAGACTTGACGGGGATTGTTCTTTGCAGGTTCTGTTCCTGTGTCATCTTCAAATCAAATCAAACAAGGACAAGAAAGTCTGGGTTTCCCACTGCATTGTTGGCCTGGGAACTGACCCATTTCTTTTCTTTTTTTTTTTATCCTCACCCAAGGACATTTTTTGTCATTGCTTTTAGAGAAAGGGGAGGGGAGAGAGAGAGAAACATTGATGCAATGATTGTTTGCTTCCCATACACATGCTGACCAGGGATCGAACCTTCAACCTATGTCCATGCCCTGACTGGAATGGAACCCTCAACCTTTCAGTTACAGGACAATGTTCCAACCAACTGAGCATCTGCCCAAGGCTGACAAACCTCCTTTGGTGTTTGTTGTAAGAAGAGAAAGTCGGTGGCTGCCAGTGATGACAACCCTGGAGTGTCTCCTGTGTGGGTCAGGGGTTCTAGAACCAGGGATCACTGCCTCACTTTCCAAATACTTCAGACAGCCACTTGTATTGTGAAGTTATTTATGACACATTTTTAAGCCCCTTTCACATTCCAGGGGCCACACACAAGGGTTAAGAGGGTGGAGGTGGGCAGGGCTGGGCACAGATCTGAGCTGAGTGCTCATGGACAACCTCTGTGTTCATGGACAAGCTCTGGGCCTCGCTGGACACGAAGGTTACATGGCAGGCCAGCCTCTGAGCTCAGAGTAGACAGCAGCAGCTAAAAAATAAATGAAACTGAAAATTCAGCATGAAAGGACATTCTGACGCACTGATCTCCAGTCCCCCTCACCTGCCAGTGGCAGCCCCTGCTGTTTCCTCCCCCTTTTCCTTCCTTTTCTGTCATCATAGTGGCTTTGTCCCCACAGTGAACCCTGCTCACCAGCCAGCACCAACCATCTCCTGATGACCACATGAGGGGCATAGCCACCTCAGGTCCATTCATGGACTAAACTCCACAGTCTTGGTTTAAGTGACCAGGACTTACTCCCCCCACCCGGCTCTCCCCTCTGGCTTGTGAGGCCAGTGTCCAGACAGGACTCCCCTGACATTGTCAGGGAAAGAGATACCAGGGTCTGGGGGCAGTGGGACAGGTGGAGGGATGAGACCTGGGACGGCCACATGCCCTTCCCTCAGGTCCCTGATAGTTTCGTGTTAATGGGGGACAGTGTTCCCACAGCTACAGCCATGTCAGAAGAAGCCCTGAATCCTTCCAAGTGAGTGAACAAATAACACTGAAATCGCTACAGGAATGTGGTGGACTATGCTGCTGTATCAGCTCACAGGCAGTGGTATCGTCTGCACAGTGAGTGGACTAAAATGGGAGAACGTTGCACTTCAGACTTCTGTGCTAATTTTGTGGCCATGCTGGTTGTTTGCTGTTGGGATATGGATTCCCCTCTGTGTTTCCCTGCAGGCACAGCCAGGATGCAAGTCACAGCAATGGACAAAGCCAACGACAAGAACACATGCAACGCAGCCACAGCTCACATCATGGTGCCTCAGCACCACACACTCACCATCAACCAGCACATGAGCATCACCGCTGTGCTCACTTCAGGACCAGACCGACGGGTTGGGGGGCAGGAGGGGCCACTGGGTGGTGTGGTCCATGTATATTTGTCCCAGCTGGTGGGCATAGACATTTGCCAATCAAAGCAGACACCAGCCAATCACAACAGACTCTTAATTAGAACATGCACCAACCAGTCAGAAGGGGCACCTGCTGCAGACTGGGTCCTGCTGGTGCCCTCAGGCTGACTTAGAGCCCTGAGCAGAGTTACCCCTAAGGAATCACCAGAGAACATCAGAAATGTGCCTCACAAGACTGCCCTGTATGTAGCAGGATGAAATGGCCTCTCACAAAATTAGACCACATTCTCTGCTGAAAATAGAAAACACTCCCAGTATCGCCCACCACCGTAAGTGTGGAACACACAACTGAAGGGGTCCCAGAACCCATTATCTGCTGCCGGGACTGGGAATACAAGGATCAGATCCCAATCCAGGTAAAGTCTCCTCAGGTCAGTTCTGGGAGAGGATGGTCTGAAATCACCAAACTTTGCCTCTTTGTGGAGTGGGGGGACAAGGCAGAAGCTAAGCTGTGGGGGTAGCCTGTCAGCCTTGCCTTGAACACCTCACAGTACCCGACCCAGAATCTGGTAGTTTAACAGAGAGGATGGTCCTTCTAGGTGGGTGCCTCAGGGGCTCCTCATCTGCTCTCTGGGGGGCGCTGGGTGAACGAGCCCAACCAGCCTCTGATCCCCAGGGCAGAGCACTGCATGTCTGTCCGCAGAGTGTGCCAGTGTACAGCCCGATGGTTCAAGGTGATGACCTCCAAGGTGGTGAGTTAAGGTCTGCAGTGACAGCTGGACTCACACTCAATGACAGTAGCAGCCAACCCCCCATCTCCAGCCTGACCGTGCGCAGCAGAAGCCAGCACATGTCCTGTGAACTGTGTTCGCTGGTGGCTCATGGGTCGCCACGACCCATGTTGGGCCACAGTGTCACCCAGGCCCATGGTCCTCAGGCAGGTGGCTCATTACAACCCTCTGGGCCTGGCTGGGGCACACCAACCAACCCTCTGTCCCAGGGCAAGGGCAGCCATCTCTGGCCTAGGCAGTGACTTGAATGGGGAGACAAGGGCAGCAGGCAGAGTCCATGACAAAGTCTAGATATGGTTGCTCTGGGGTCAGGCGAGGGGCTCTGCCTCCAACCACAAATTCCCTTCACAGAGGCGTTGGGGATGGGCACAGGCATCCTTCCTGTCACAGTACAGCCACCGTGATGTGTGGGCCTCCCTGTGGTCAGTGCTTGTCCAGACAGCAGCCACACCAGCCAAGTTCTCAGGTCTCTGCTCAGGGCCTTGGCTGACCAAGAAGAACCATCAGTTCTAGGTTACTGAGCAGCATGTGCTACATGTTTTACCTGCATGGTCTCAAATCTGTGAGGCAGAAACACCTTCAGCCACTTGCCTGGAAATGTCAGCAAGACGGTTCAGGAGCATGACAGGACTATGGCTCTGTCACACAGTCCAGGCCCAGAGGCCCAGCCACCAGGCCGCCCAGCAGCAGCAATAGCAGCAGCACCAGGCACACAGCTTCAGCTGTCTTTCTGCTTCATCTTCCTAGGCCTGTATCTTGTCCTCCTGGTAGCAAGGGACTTCTGTACTTTCAGCACCACACTCGTCCAGTCCCAGAGACTGGGAGGGAGGAGGGCAGGAGCCAGTTTCTTTTGAACTGGGAGACCGCTACTGCTGGGCATGTTACAGTTGGGAAGCCCTCCCCACTCTGGAGGAAGCCACTGTTTGTGTCCTTTGATCCCAAGACAGAGATGCCAGGGCACAGACAGAGAATGGTGGGGATTTGTGCCCTTATTCCCAGTGACAGAAATGTGAAGGCATGTCTGGGCACTACTCTCTTATCCCGAGCAGTAAACCCAGCTCGTTCCCCAAGGTGACAGGCGATGTCGGGGTCTCAGCTGGGGCTGTCGGGCATTCCAGCTGGGCTGTACTGAAGATTGCACAGGTCTGGCTCAGGACAGAGTAATTTGCTGTCCTCAAAAACACAGTTGGAGGGGCTGTGACAAGGAGAGGGGGTGGGAGTTGAGGTGAGGGGGTGATACTGGCAGCAGGAGACACTCCAGGCCTGACTTCTGGCTCCATTCACAGCCAATAAATTGAACATTAATTTCAACAAATAATGAAGAAAAACTTCCTCAATCTGGTGAAGGAAATAGACTTCCAGGAAGTCCAGGAAGCCCAGAGAGTCTCAAAGAAGGTGTCCCCAAGGAAGAAGATACCAAGGCACATCATCAAGTTACCCAAGATTAAAGATAAAGACAACATCTTAAAAGCAGCAAGAGAAAAGGAGACAGTGCCTAAAAGGAGTGTGCACAAGGCTATCAGCTGATTTCTCAAAAGAAACCTTACAGGAAAGAAGGGACTAGAAAGAAGTATTTGAAGTCATGAAAGGCAGGGACCTACATCCAACATGACTCTATCCAGCAAAGCTATGATTTAGAATGGAGGGATAGAGAAAGTGCTTCCCAGATAAGGTCAAGTTAAAGGACTTCATCATCACCATTATATGAAATGTTAAAGGGACTTATCTAAGAAATTGAAGAACATCAAAAACTATAACAGTAGAATCACAACAAACTCACAACTATCAACAAATGAACCAAAAAGAAAAGAGAAACAACGAAGCCCTAACCCTAACTTCTGAAAACAAAAACAACTAAAACAGGAACAGAATCAGAGAAATGAACATCACATGGAGGGATTTCAGTGGCGAGGGGGGGAGAGAGGAATGGGGGGGGGAGGTACAGGGAAGAAGCATAGTTTGCAGGCATAAAATAGACAGGAAGAGATTAATAAATGGTGTAGGAGACAGAGAACTCAAAGAACTGATATGTACAACCCATGGACATAAACTAAAGCGGGGAGGAATGCTGGAGAGTTGGGGGTGCAGGGCGGAGGAGGGGCAAGGGGAAAATTTGGAAAGCTGTAATAGTATAATCAGTAAAAACTTAAAAAATAAGTAAAAGTAAGTAACTAAAAAATAAAATAAATTAAAAAATAACTCAACATGACTGATGGTAAAGATCCTATGGATCAAACCTTGCGAAAGAAAGCTTCACCCTTCAATGCAGAGTTTGGGAACAGAAGCTGAAAATGCACACGTTTTGCACCCATATGGGGAACCTAAAATAGTAAACGAAATCCAGTCAAAGTGGAGGAAACGAGCTCGTGACATGTCCTTAGGGGCACAGACATGAAATGAGAGCGCTTGTATTTTACTTTACTTTTTTTAACACTTGGCGGAGAATTTCAAATATATTTGACCTCCGTGTTTTTTAGGGAAGCTGCAACGGAAAAAGCAAATTACAAATGATTTTCAAGCACACTTGACACTTGTCAAAACCTGTCTCTATTACACTACAAAGCCAGTTCCAAGAAACGTCACATAAAACACTCCTATTCCTCCCTTGACTGATATCTGGAGACCAGTCGCAAAGTAACTGCACAGTCCTGACATTTGGACGTCTTCAACTGCGCTTTTGAATTACATTAGTATGAAAAGTCAATGATACTCCCCCTGCAATCAACCACTTTTCCTGCTGACCTGCACTAAGGCGTCATTCCCAAAAATTCCCACGAGATGGCAGCAGAGACCGATAAAGGCAACGCATATCCCACTAATGGCTTGGCTGAAAGGTTCCTTCGCTTTCTACCTTAAGATGCAATGACGGTTACACTTTTCATTTCCTCCAACAGCAGGACTGCACAACGTCATCGCCAATCAGTTCCACTGCCCTCTGCCATCTTTCGGGCAACTTCCCATTCCATCATCCAACAGCATGGTTACCTTTAGGAGCAGAGAGCTCTTCCAGGTGCCTTCTGCAGTCTTTCAAGGAATGGAATTCCACTAAGAGAAATTCGGAATACTGAACTAAACGGCCACGCGAAGGTGCAAGGCCTGGTAAGTACTGCAGAGGAATCACGACTGCGCAGCCATGCTGAAACCAGTTTTTTCTGGTCACCAAAGAGAAACATGAGCTCCCACTTCATCCTGAAGCTTTCGCAACTTCTGCTTGGACTCGTTCTCTCAGACAGTGCTTGCAGTTGGGGCAGCACGTGTTGCGAATTTCCCCAAGGAGCTCCTCCTACAGGACTCCCTCTGGTATCACCACACAGGCAACATCACCTCCTCTGGATGAAGACCGCCCTGGGGAGGGGCTGCTGCTGGTGGTTCCTTCATTTGCTCACAATCTCTCCCATTCCGTGTTATTCTCAAATTTTAATGGTTCATACCCCCTCACAATTTGCTTGCAACCAGAATGGTTTCCTCATGTTTCTGTAGAGAACCGCATATGGAAATGAGGTCAAGAAAGTTCCCACTCCCCACCCAGCTTAACTTCTGTGGAACCTAAACATCAAAGCGATTTATATAATCGTGTAGGTGCAAATGATTTTCAATGCACGATCTGGATACTTTGAATATGTCACCTCTCTCCCACATGGCATAACATGGTCTGTCCTCAGTTAACACCTGGAGTTGATGGCTCTCAACTGCAAGTGGTCTGCCAGACCCATGGGGCACCTTTGTGGGAGAAAGCTTGGGCATGAAATTTCACAAACCACTTCTGACACATTTCATCACCTACAGCGCCTTCTCCATATACACTACAGATCTTTATTTTGGCATTCCAGTTGTGTTTTCACCGTTCTTGAAATGACAAAGCCTAGTGTGCCAAAAATGTTCCTTATGTTCATCTATCCTCAGTATGAAAATGGCCACAAAATCACAATGATTTTGATGAGTTTTTTCTTTAAATGCACACTGCTATGACATCTGTCAGGATACAGACTAGCCCAATGCTTTCTAATGAAGTTACACAAGTTCCCAAACCAGAGTCACAGGATGGGGTGGGGCACCGGGGGGTGGGCAACCTGACTTTTGGGCCATCCCAGTATAAACAAAGCTTTAACAAGAATCACTCAATTGAAATATTTTACAGTATATTTTTTGCTCTCACAGCACTTAAGCTAGAATTCGCTGAAAATAGGTGACTGGAAAGTTCTCCTGCTTGGTACTTCTGCAATAAATGCCTACAGACCTTCCAAAATGAATCACCATGTGAGTTACAAAGTGGTTTGAACCAAATGATGCTGAAGATACTAGATACCAAAACGTGAGAACAAAATCCGCACCTTAAACACACAGGTTAGTCACATAACCTCACATTCCACAAGAGTTACACCCGTTTTAGGAACCAAAAAGAGTAAATGGAGCCAAGACACATTAGAGGGAACGTGCCTCTAGACATGTCCAGAAGGTCAGGTTCATAAAATGATAATGTTTGTATTTTAATTATTTTATTTTATTTTATTTTATTTATTTTATTTCTGGGTGGAGAATTTTGAATAAATTTTATTTCTCCCTTGTTTAAGGAAGCTACAATAGACGGAGCAATTCACAATTTTCATACACACTTAGAACTTGTAAAAACTTGACTCTATTACTCTACAAAGCCAGTTCCAAGAAACATCACAGAAGACGCGTTCGTCTCTCCCTTTGCCCTTAACCTACAAACCAATCACAAGGTGACTGGACAGTGCTGACATTTAGATATTTTCAAATGTACTTGTAAAGACCACTGCCATCCAAAGGCGTTGATACCCCACTGCCTTCTACTGCTTTTCTTGCTGACTTGCTTTAAGGTGCCACTCCCCACAAGGGCCACGAGATGGCAGCAGAGACCGACTGATGCAACGCACATCGCACTAACGGCTGGGCTGAAAGGTTCCTTCACTTTTTACCGTGAAATGCAATGACAGGTGCACTTTCCTTTTCCCCCAGCGACGTGACTGCACATCGTCGTCACCATTTTGTTCCACTGCCGTCTACTATCTTTCAGGCAGGTTCACCGTTCCATCGTCCCAAATCATTGTTATCTTTCAGAGCAGAGTTCCTCCAGGTGCCTTCTGCAGTCCTCCAGGGAATGGAAATTTCTCTCCAATAAGAGAAATTCACAAAGACCAAACTAAAGGGTCATGGAAGGTACAAGGTCTGATGAGCACTGTGGATGAGTCGACTGCCCAGCCAGGCTGGAACTGCTTTCCTCTGGTCACCAAAGAGAAACATGCTCTCTCACCTTCTCCTGATGGACAATTACGCATCTTCTGCTAACAAATTCAGGACTCTTTCCCTGGAGCAGTGACTTCTGGTGGCCCAATGGGGAGCAGTACTTGTCAGAAGTAACCACCTGGTTTCTGGCAAGGAGCTCCTAGTACAGGACTCTGTAATGATCCCACCATATCCACAGCATTGCCTTATCTGGGTGCAGACCACACTTTGGAGTGGCTGCTGGTGGTTCCCTTCATGTGCCCACAATCTCTCCCGATCCACATTAGGGTCAAATATCAATGGTTCATCCCCCTGTCCACAATTTGTCTTGGAAATGCAACGTTTTTCCTTGTGAATTAATAGACAACCCGATGTGGAAATGCTGTCAGGAAGGGATCCTCCACCCCAGTTAACTTCTGTGGAACCCAAACATCAAAGCGACTAATGTAACTCTGCTGGTGCAAATGATTCTCAATGCTAGATTTCCATTCTTTGAGTACGTCACCCATCTCCTGCGTGGTAAATCAGGGTCTGTCCTCAGCTAATATCTGGTCTTCATGGTTATCAACTGCAATGATCTGCCAGACCAGTAGGGCATCTTTCCGCAAGAATTCTCCTGCATGAAACTTTGCAAAACACCTCTGACACATTTCACCACTCACAGCGCCTTCTCTGTACACACAAGTCTTTTTTTTTTGCCTTAAAGTTGTGCTTTTACCTTTCTTGAAATGACAAAGCATAATGTGCCAAAAATGTTCATCCTTCTTCAGTATGAAAATGGACACACAACCATTCAAAACATGAGGTGAGTTTTATTTTAATGCACACTGCTAGGGGAGCTGTCCTGATACAGTGTAACAAAATAGTTTTCAATGACATTAAACACAAGTATGAGCAACCAGAGCATTGGACAGGCAGGGTTAGGGTGGCAAAGGAGATAGGGGACCAAAAAAACTTTGTTGCCAACCTGATTTAAAGCAAGTTACGACCAGCATTGCATCATAGATATCCTATACAATATGTTTTTGCTCTCATAGACCTTAAGCTAGTGAGAATGGGTAACTAGAAAATTCTGTCATTTGGGATTTCTGAAATAGACTCCAAATGAACCTCCAAAATGAACCACCATTTGAATTACAAAATAACTTGACCTGAATGATGCTAAAAACACTACATACAAAAACGTCAGAAAGAAATCTTCACCCTTAAGTGCACAACTTAGGAACAGAAGCACAAAATGCCGAATAGTTGCACCCATATTACAAAGCTGAAAGGATAAACGAGCGATAAAACACAGAAAATAAGTGCT
>NW_023397489.1:31592-93016 GCF_004126475.2 Phyllostomus discolor | reverse complement strand
TAACATGGTCTGTCCTCAGTTAACATCTGGAGTCGATGGTTCTCAACTGCTAATGGTCTGCCAGACCCGTGGGGCACCTTTGTGGGAGAAAGCTTGGGCATGAAACTTTGCAAACCACTTCTGACACATTTCATCACCTACAGCGCCTTCTCCATATACACTACAAATCTTTATTTTGGCATTCCAGTTGTGTTTTCACCTTTCTTGAAATGACAAAGCCTAGTGTGCCAAAAATGTTCCTTATGTTCATCTATCCTCAGTATGAAAATGGCCACAAAATCACAATGATTTTGATGAGTTTTTTCTTTAAATGCACACTGCTATGACATCTGTCAGGATACAGTCTAGCCCAACGCTTTCTAATGAAGTTACACAAGTTCCCAAACCAGAGTCACAGGATGGGGTGGGGCATTGGGGGGGGGGGGCAAACTGACTTTTGGGCCAACCCGGTATAAACAAAGCTTTAACAAGAATCACTCAATTGAAATATTTTATGGTATATTTTTTGCTCTCACAGCACTTAAGCTAGAATTCGCTGAAAATAGGTGACTGGAAAGTTCTCCTGATTGGTACTTCTGCAATAAATGCCTACAGACCTTCCAAAATGAACCATCATGTGAGTTACAAAGTGGTTTGAACTGAATGATGCTGAAGATACTAGACATCAAAACTTGAGAACAAAATCCGCACCTTAAACATGCAGTTTAGTCACATAACCTCATATTCTACAAGAGTTACACCCGTTTTAGGAACCAAAAAGAGTAAATGAAGACAAGACACATTAGAGGAAACGTGCCTCTAGACATGTCCAGAAGGTCAGGTACATAAAATGATAACGTCTGTATTTTATTTTACTTCATTTTATTTCTGGGTGGAGAATTTTGAATAAATTTTATTTCCCCCTTGATTAAGGAAGCTACAACAGACAAAGCAATTCAAAATTTTCATACAAACTTAGAACTTGTAAAAACTTGACTCTATTACTCTACAAAGCCAGTTCCAAGAAACATCACAAAAGACACGTTCATCTCTCCCTTTGTCCTTAACCTACAAACCAATCACAAGGTGACTGGACAGTGCTGACATTTAGATATTTTCAAATGTACTTGTAAAGACCACTGCCATCCAAAGGCGTTGATACCCCACTGCCTTCTACTGCTTTTCTTGCTGACTTACTTTAAGGTGCCACTCCCCAAAACCGCCACGAGATGGCAGCAGAGACCGAGAGATGCAACGCACATCGCACTAAGGGCTGGGCTGAAAGGCTCCTTCACTTTTTACCGTGAGATGCAATGACAGGTGCACTTTCCTTTTCCCCCAGCGACGTGACTGCACATCGTCGCCACCATTTTGTTCTACTGCCCTCTACTATCTTTCAGGCAGGTTCACCGTTCCATTGTCCCAAACCATTGTTATCTTTCAGAGCAGAGCTCTTCCAGGTCCCTTCTGCAGTCTTCCAGGGAAGGGAAATTTCTTTCCACTATGAAAAATTTGGAAAGGCCCAACTACACAGCCATAAGAAGGTACAAGGTCTGATGAGTACTGCAGATGAATCACGTCTGCAAGACAAGCTGGAACCATTTATCCCCTGGTCACCAAACAGACATGTGCATTCTCACCTCATCCTGAGGCTTTTGTGTCTTCTGCGGACAAATTCTGGACTCTCTCCATCTGGTGGTGCTTTCAGTTTATCTGAACCAAAGCAGTACTTGTTGCAAGTAACCTGCTGGTTTTCCCAAGGAGTTCCTAATGCAGGACTCCCTCCCGAACCCACCACAAGGGCAACACCATCTCCTATGGATGAAGACCCCCTTTTGGAGGGGCTGCCAGTGGTGATTCCTGTTTGCCCACAATCTCTCCCATTCCATGTTGTTGTAAAAGTCAATGGTTCATCCCCTCTCACAACTCGTCTTGGAAATGAAACATTTTCCTTACATTTTGGTGCAGAACCCCTTGAGGAAATGCAGTCAAGAGCGGCTCCCACCACCCCCACTTAACTTCTCTGGAAGACAAACATCAATGCAACTAATGTCACCATGCTGGTGCAAATATTTGTCAGAGCCTGATTAGGATACTTTGAGTATGTCTCCTATCTTCCGTGAGCCACCACGTGATCTGTCCTCAGTTAATGTCTGCCCTCCATGGCTCTCCACTGCGACTGCTCTGCCTACCTGTGGGACAACTGCTCCAGAGACATCTCCAGTACAAAACTTTTCAATCCACTTCCAACACGACCCATCAGTCACAGCATCTCCTCCATACACACCACAAACCTTATCTTGCCTTACAGTTGCACTTGTACCTTTCTTGAAATGACACAGCCTAAAAGGCCCAAAATGTTGCTTACCTTCATGCATCTTCAGTGTGAAAAGGGCCACGCACACATTCTCCAGTTGTGATGAGGTTTTCTTATTGCCTGCTGACACAGTCTAACAAAATAGTTTCAAATGATGTAAAAGGAAAGTATGGGTAATCAGATCCCGGTGATGGGGAAGGGTGGTGCAAGTGGCCTTAGGGGCAAAACAGAGTTTTGGGTTGAATAGACATTTTGGCCAAAAGAAATCATTGGCTGGAATCTTTGGCCAAATGGACTTTCTGGGAGAAAGGACTTTTGAGAAAAATGGACTTTTTGGCCAGAGTTTTTGGTTGACAGGCTTTCTGGGAAATTGGACTTTTTGTCTGAATGGACTTTTCACCAGAGTCTTTGGCAGAACAGACTTTTTTGTCAAACAGACTTTTTGGGAGAATGAAAATTTTGACTACACTTTTTGGCTGAATGGTCTTTTTTGGCCAAACTCGCTTTCTGGCCAACCCCGTTGAGGCAAGGTTCAAGCAGCATTGCACCCTGAAATCTATATAACCTGCCTCTTTCCTCCCATAGCATTTAAGCTAGCGATATCACTGACAAAGGAGGAGTCGACACTTAGGGACTTCTGAAATTGCCTCCTACAGAACCTCCAAAATGAACCACCATTTGAATTACAAAATAACTTGACTTGAATGATGCTAAGGATACTATGAACCAAAACTTGAAAAAGGAATCTTCACCCTTGAATGCACACGTTAGAAGCAGAAGCAGGAAATGTACAAGTTTTGCACCCATGCAAGGAATTTAAAATGGTAAATGAAGTCCAGGCAAATCCAAGAAACAAGACCATGGACATGTCTGGAAGGGTGTGTGCATACAATGATGGTGCTGATATTTTACTTTGCTTTTTTTTTTTGATACCTCTTGGTGCAGCATTATGTATAAATTTTATTTCCACATTCTTTAAGGAAGCTGCAGCAGGCAAAGCAACAACTAGTGATTTTCTTCTCTTTTTAATTTTTTTAAATTTTATTTTAATAATTGTTCAAATACAGTTTTCTCCTTTTTACTCCCAATCCAGCCCCCCTCCCACCCCTCCCCACTTCCCTCCCACTACCACCCTCCCCCTAGTTTTTGACCACATGTC
Organism: Phyllostomus discolor; assembly: GCF_004126475.2. Classification (NCBI taxonomy): domain Eukaryota; kingdom Metazoa; phylum Chordata; class Mammalia; order Chiroptera; family Phyllostomidae; genus Phyllostomus; species Phyllostomus discolor. The sequence continues at coordinate 89,561 of NW_023397489.1, read as the reverse complement.
CTTTAAGTTTGTTCCCGTGAACCCTACCCAATGTCCCCTGAAATTCCCTCTACTCTCCCCCGTGGTCACTGTCTTTGGTTATATTTTGCTTGTTTCTTTGTTTTGTTCTTTAGGTTCCTGTTAAAGGTGAGATCATATGGTATTTGTCTTTCACTGCCTGGCTTGTTTTGCTTAGCATAATGTTTTCCAGCTCCATCCATGCTGTTGCAAAGGGTAGGAGCTCCTTCTTTCTTTCTGCTGCATAGAATTCCATTGTGTAAATGTACCACAGTTTTGGGATCCACTCATTTACTGATGGGCACCTAGGTTGCTTCCAGCACCTGGCTATTGTAAATAGTGCTGCTATGAACATCGGGGTGCATAGGTTCTTTTGGATTGGTGTTTCAGGGTTCTTAGGATATAGTCCCAGCAGTGGAATTGCAGGGTCAAAAGGCAGATCCATTTTTAGTTTTCTGAGGAAGTTCCATACTGCTTTCCACAGTGGTTGTACCAGTCTGCAGTCCCACCAACAGTGCAGTAGGCACCCCTTTTCTCCACAACCTCTCCAACACTTGTTGTTTGTTGCTTTGTTTATGATGGCCAATCTGACTGGTATGAAGTGGTATCTCGTTGTGGTTTTAATTTGCGTCTCTCTGATAGCTTGCGATATTGAACATCGTTTCATGTGTCTTTGGGTTTTCTGTATGTCCTCTTTGGAGAAGTGTCTGTTCAAGTCCTTTGCCCACTTTTTAATTGGATTGCTTGTCTTCTTAGAGTGCAGTCATGTGAGTTCTTTATATATTTTGGAGATTAAACCCTTGTCTGAGGTATCATTGGCAAATATGTTTTCCCATATGGGTGGTTCTCTTTTAATTCTGATACTGTTTTCTTTAGCTGTGCAGAAGCTTTTAATTTTTTTAAGTTTTTTATTTTTTTTATTTTTTAGAGAGGAAGGGAGATAGAGAGAGACAGAGAGAGACAGAGAGAGAGAGAGATGTTGGGGGCCAGGACAGGCCTGAAACAGGCTGATGCAGGATTGCACCTGCCCAGACAGGAAGTCTGCGGTCAGAAGCCATGCGAACGCTCGACCAATCAGCACTCTGATCACGCGCCTATCAGCGCCCTGATCATGCGCCTATCATGCATAAGCCATGTGAGCGCCCGACCAATCAGCGCCCTGATCATGCGCCTATCATGCGTCCCTTAGCCAATCCCAGCTAAGAGCATGCCCCAAGCCACCAATCAAAGCTACTTCCCCTTTCTGCCTTCCTCTATCCTTCCCTATATAACTCCCTCCATTTTGAAATAAAATTCGCAGCTTGATCAGAACCCTTTGTCTTGCTGCCTTCTTTCGCGCCTCCTGTCCCATCCCGTGTCATCCGTTACAGGTACGTCGGCGGACCCTGTTGACTGCCTCGCGGGCCGAGGCAGAGAGAGAGAGAGAGAGAAACATCAATGTGCGGTTGCTGGGGGTTATGGCCTGCAACGCAGGAATGTACCCTGGCTGGGAATTGAACCTGGGACACTTTGGTTCCCAGCCCGCGCTCAATCCACTGAGCTACGCCAGCCAGGGCTTCAGGAACTTTTAATTTTGATGAGGTCCCATTTATTTATTCTTTCCTTTATGTCCCTTGCTCTAGGGAACAAGTCAGTAAAAAAGTTTCTTCGTGAAATATCCGAGATTTTCCTACCTACGTTCTCCTCTAGGACTTTAATGGTGTCACATTTTATATTTAAGTCTTTTATCCACCTTGAATTTATTTTTGTATATGGTGTAAGTTGGTGCTCGAGTTTCATTTTTTTGCACGTGGCTGTCCAGTCCTCCCAACACCATTTGTTGAAGAGGCTATTTTTACTCCATTTTATGTTGCTGCCTCCTTTGTCAAATATTAATTGACCATAGAGACTTGGGTTTATTTCTGGGCTCACTGTTCTGTTCCATTGGTCTATATGCCTGTTTTTATGCCAGTACCAGGCTGTTTTGATTACAGTGGCCTTATAGTATAGTTTAGTGTCGGGTATTGTGATCCCTCCTGCTTTACTCTTCTTTCTCAAAATTACAGCAGCTATGTGGGGTCGTTTATGATTCCATATAAATTTTTGAAGTGTTTGTTCTATGTCTGTGAAATGTGCCATTGGTACTTTAATAGGAATTGCACTGAATGTGTAAACTTCTTTGGGTAGTATGGAGATTTTGATGATATTAATTCTTCCAATCCATGAACATGGTATATGTTTCCATTTGTATCTTCCTTGATTTCTCTCTTCAGTGTTATGTAGTCTTCTGAAAACAGGTCTTTTACCCCTTTGGTTAGGTTTATTCCTAGATATTTTATTTTTCTTTTTGCTATTTCAAATGGGATTTTTTCCTTCATCTCTGCTTCTGCTGTTTCATTGTTGGTGTACAGAAATGTCTTTGATTTCTGGATATTGACTTTGTATCCCGCTGTTTTGCCAAATTCATTTATTAGGTCAAGCAGTTTTTTGGTGGAGTCTATAGGATTTTCTATGTACAGTATCATGTCATCTGCAAACAGTGACAGTTTTGTTTCCTCCTTTCCAATTTGGATGCCTTTTATTTCTTTTTCTTGTCTGATTGCTGTGGCTAAAACTTCCAGTACTATATTGAATAGTAGTGGTGAAAGTGGACAACCTTGTCTTGTTCCTGATCTTAGTGGAAAAGATTTTAATTTTTGCCCATTGAGTATGATGTTGTCTGTAGGTCTCTCATATATGGCCTTTATTATGTTGAGGAATGCTCCCTCTATTCCCACTTTGCCAAGTATTTTTATCATGCATGGGTGCTGTACCTTATCAAATGCTTTTTCTGCATCAATTGATATGATTGTGTGGTTTTTGTCTTTGCTTTTGTTTATGTGATGTATTACATTTACTGATTTGCGACTATTGTACCATCCTTGCATCCCTGGAATGAATCCCACTTGGTCATGGTGTATGATCTTTTTAATGTATTGTTGGATGTGATTTGCCAGTATTTTGTTGAGGATTTTAGCATCAATGTTCATCAGTGATACTGGCCTGAAGTTTTCTTTCTTTGTTGTGTCTTTATTTGGTTTTGGAATTAGGATGATGTTGGCCTCATAAAAAGATTTTGGGAGACTCCCATCTTTTTGGATTTTTTTGAATAGTCTCTGAAGGATAGGGGTTAGCTCTTCCTTAAATGCTTTGTAGAATTCTCCTGTGAAACCATCTGGTCCAGGGCTTTTGTGTGTTGGGAGTTTTTTGATTACTGCTTCAATTTCTTTTGTTGTTATTGGTCTGTTTAGACTTTCTGCTTCTTTTTCATTGAGTTTTGGAAGATTATATTTTTCTAGAAATTTGTCCATTTCACCTAGGTTTTCAAATTTCTTGCCATACAGTTTTTCATAGTAATTTTTTACAATCCTTTATATTTCTGTGGTATCTGTTGTAATCTCTCCTCTTTCATTTCTGATTGTTTTTATTTGGATCTTCTCTCTTTTTTTCTTGAGGAGTCTGCTTAAAGGCTTGTCGATTTTGTTTATCTTTTCAAAGAACCAGTTCTTGGATTCATTGATCCTTAGAATTGTGCTTTTAGTCTCTATGTCATTTAATTCTGCTCTGATCTTGGTTATTTCCTTCCTTCTGCTTGCTCTGGGCTGTCTTTGTTGCTGTTCCTCGAGTTCTTGTAGACGTAGGGTTAGGTTGTTTGTTTGGAATGTTTCTAACTTTTTTAGGTGGGCCTGTATCACTATGAACTTCCCTCTCAGGACTGCCTTAGGTGTGTCCCATGAGTTTTGGGTTGTTGTGAGTTCATTTTCATTTGTTTCCAGAAACCTTTTGATTTCTTCCCTAATATCATTCTTGACCCATTCATTGTTTAATAGCATGCTATTTAGTCTCCATGACTTTGAGTGTTTTGGGTTTTTTTCCTTCGGGTTGGTTTCTAGCTTCAGTCCCTTGTGGTCCAAGAAAATGCTTGGTATGATTTCAATTTTCTTGAAATTCTTGAGGCTTATTTTGTGTCCTATCATGTGGTCTATCTTTGAAAATGTTCCGTGTACATTTGAAAAGAATGTGTATTTAGCTTCTTTTGGATGGAGGGCTCTGTATATATCAGTAAAGTCCATTTCATCAAGGGTATTGTTCAATGCCACAATATCTTTGTTGATATTTGTTTGGAAGATCTGTCCATTTTTGATAGTGGGGTGTTAAAATCTCCCACTATAATTGTGTTGCTGTCCATATCTTTCTTGAAGTCCTCTGAGATTTTCTTTATGTATTTGGGTGCTCCTATGTTGGGTGCATATATATTTACTATATTTATGTCTTCTTGGTGGATTCTTCCCTTGAGTATTATGAAGTGACCTTCTGGGTCTCTCTTTATGGACCTTTTTTGGAAGTCTGTTTTGTCTGATATGAGTATTGCTACCCCAGCTTTTTTTTCCTGTCCATTTGCTTAGAAGATTTGTTTCCAGCCCTTCACTTTCAGCCTGTGCAGGTCTTTTATCCTGAGGTAGGTCTCTTGTAGACAGCATATATGTGGGTCATTTTTTCTTATCCATTCAGCTATTCTATGTCTTTTGATTGGAGCGTTTAGTCCATTTACGTTTAAGGTTATTATTGATAGGTACTTATTCATTGTCTTTTATGTACGTGTGTTCCCCTCTCTCTCTCTCTCTCTCCCTCTCTCTCTCTCTCTCTTTTCCTTCCCTTCCTTAAAGCAGTCCCTTTAGAATCTCTTGCAGAGCTAGTTTGGTGGAGGTGTATTCTTTTAGACTTCTTTTGTCTGGGAAGCTTCTTATTTGGCCTTCTATCTTGATTGAGAGCCTTGCTGGATAAAGTAGCCTTGGTTGCAGACCTCTGGTTCTCATTACTTGGAGTATTTCTTGCCATTCTCTTCTGGCTTGAAGTGTTTCCATTGAGAAATCAGCTGTTAGCCTTATTGGGCCTCCCTTGTATGTTACTTCCTGTTTCTCCCTTGCTGCCTTTAAGATTCTCTCTTTATCTTGAAATTTTGCCATTTTAATTATGATGTGTCCTGAGGTGGGCCTCTTTGGGTTCCTCTTGATTGGGACTGTCTGTGTTTCCTGGATTTGTGTGACTTTTTCTCTCATCAAATTAGGGAAGTTCTCCTTCATTACTTGTTCAACAAGGTTTTCGATCCCTTGCTCTTCTTCATTTTGTTCTGGTATCCCTATTATACGGATATTATTACGTTTCATATTGTCTTGCATTTCTCTTAATCCCTCTTCATTCTTTCTCAGCCTCTTTTCCTTTTCTTGCTCTTTCTGGATGTTGTTTTCTACTTTGTCCTCTAGCTCGCTAATCCGATCTTCTGCTTCATCGATCCTGATTTTCATTCCTTCTACTGTGTTCTTCAGTTCAGAAATTATATTCTTCATTTCGTCTTGGCCTTTGTTGAGAGTTTCTATTTCCTTGTTCATGTTTATATAGTTTGAAGTGAGATTGTTGTAGTTTCCCTCTAATTTCTGATAGCTCATTGTGAGTTCATTGAACTTCCTGATAATCACTGTTTTGAACTCACTATCTGATAGTTGAGTTGCCTCTATTTCATTTAGCATTTTTCCTGAGGCTTCCTCATTTCCCTTCAATTGGGGGTTGTTTCTTTGTTTTCTCATTGTTTGTGGGTTTCTTCTTGTTAGCCTGTTTCTTAAATTGATCTGTTCTGGTTCCCTGTAATTATGGTGTGAACTTCTGTGGTAGAATACTTATGAGATTCAGTGGTGCAATCTCCTTCATGTATCCTGGTGTTCACAGCTTCCCCCTACTCTTTTTTTGTGATCAGTTGGAGGAGTAAGGTTAAATGGTTTAAGACAGCAAGACAGTGTACTATGATAATTACATTAGCAGCCAGTAGAGAAGAGATGGGTTATCCTTTGGCTCCTTATAGTGTTAACCATGATCCTCCACTCCACTATACACATTTTAGAAAGGGTGGAAAGAGGGTAAGACTCTTATTGGGGATGAGAGGATTGTTAGTTGGATCTAGAAAGCTGTGAGGCTGTGGGAGGTCAGATTCTAAGGTAGGGTTGGATTAAAGATTAGTATATAGGAGTAGTGTGTAAAAGAATAGAGACAACACCCACAATAGTATAGTTCAGGAAATTGCAAAGTGGGCTGAGATCAGGTAGGGGTATTGAGTAGTATTTACAACTGTATGGACTAGGTCTTATTAACAGTAATAGTAAAGTGACAGTCTTGTGGCAGAATCGATGAGATCTAGATAACAAGAATAAAGAGTATAGGACCTTGAGAGGTGTATTAATGGAACACAGATGAAGGATAGTAAATTATCAACACACTGTGACTGAGATACCAGGGGGAACCTATCAAATGACAGTATAACCAGTCAAGCAAAGAAGATTATACAGAAAGAAAAAGAATACCAAAATATTATTAAAATAAAAAATGTTGGAAAAGTGAGAAAAAGATAACACAAATTTATAGTAACTTGCAAGATTAAAAATAAAGGAAAGAAAAGCAGAAGATGGAGTGCAGGGGAGATAAATTTGGAGTGGAAAGAATAATATTAGGATGAATGGAAGAGAAACATAAGGGATTGCGAGATATAAAAGTAATAAGAATTGAAAAATAAAATGTCACGTAAAACACAAGATAAAATCAACCAACCAATAACAGCCACAAAACAAAACAAAGCCAAAGAAAACAAAACAAAAAAAACCTCTTGTTGGTTTCTAACTGTCCAGACCAGTTTTTCTGATCTTGCTGGCTTCAGCTGGCTGAGGGACCTGTGAAATGCTTCTCTCTCTTCCCAGCCAGATCTCAGCAAGTCTCTTAGGTACCCTGGGCACTCCTGAGCACCCTTGCTCTCCGGAGCTCACTGCCACGTTCTTCCTGACTCCGGGGTCCCTGCAGGGTTCCAGCTCTATGATCTCACGAGGCACCTGCAACATTTTGGGATTCACTGTGCCCTCCCTGGGAATCGTAAAAGGGCGTGCCCCCCACCAAACTTTTGAGATTCGGGCTCTAAGAATGCCCTAAGCACCACGACCCTTCTGGGTTCACAGCATGAGAGTCAGGATTCCCAATGGGGCACGCGCTTCCACAGTTTATCACTGCAGGCTCCGCAAACCTGAGAACGCCCGTGCCCTTTCCTGGATCAGGGTTGCGATGTCTAGGTTTTCAACCAATCCACACTCCCACCGGGCTACGGGTACGGGTGCAGTTCCCAGCCGCCCCTGGTCAGGCTGGCTGGAAATTTTTGAGTTTTGGGCTGTAGGAACGCACTAAGTGCCGCATCCCTTGCGGGATCACAGCGCCCGAGTCAGGATTCCCGATGGGGCGCACCCTTCCACAGATCAGAACTGCAGGCTCCCGAAACCTGAGAAGGACCGAGCCCTTCCTGATTCTGGGTTTCCCACCAATCCGCACTCCCACCAGGCTAGGGGTGCGGGCGCATTTCCCGGCCGCCCCTGGCCGTGCTGGCTAGAGGCCCTCACTTCTCCCAGGTCTCTGGGTGGGTGTTCATAGTCCCTGGGCGATTTTTTCCCAATCCAACTGGCCAATCTGTGCCTTGAAGCAACAAGTTCTCCCCTGGAGTTGCTCAACCCCCGTATTTGGGCGAGGGAGCAGTGACTCCCCTCGCCCGGGAGCCCTGAGGCAGACCTGGGAGCACCAGGCCTGGGGACAGCACACCCCTAGTCCTCACGCTGATCCCTGGGTCCCTTTGGTCCTGAAGCAGTCCCCTTACCATCTAGCTTTTCAATTATCGCAATAATTTTTGATGTCCTGCTTTCAAAAGTGATTCAGTAACCTAGTCCACTTGCTCTGTTTCTCCACCAATCCGCGAGTTTCCCTCTTTACAGAAGCCGAGAAAACCCGCTGCCTAGAGTAAAGCCGCCATCTTGACTCCTGACTAGTGATTTTCAAGCACACCTGCAACTTGCCAAAGCCTGGCTCTAGTATGCTGCAAAGCCAGTTCAAAGAAAGGTCACATAAAACAGTCTCATCACTCCCTTTGCCCTTAATCTGTAAACCAGTCACAAGGTAACTGGACAGTGCTGACATTAGGCGTTTTCAAATGCACTTGTATATTCCACTGCCATGAACACTCATTGATATTCCACTGGAATTAACGACTTTTCCTGCTGACCTGCACTAAGATGCCATTCCCAAAGAAAGCCACGAGATGGCAGCAGACACAACCACATGGGCCGCATATCCCACTAAGGGCTGGGCTGAAAGCTTCCTTGGCTTTTTACCATGAGATGCAATGATGGGCACACTTTTCGTTTTCCCCCAAAACATGACTGCACATAGTGGTCACCCTTTTGCTCCACTGCCCTCTGCCACTTTACAGGCCACTTCACCATTCCATCCTCCTACAGTATTGTTATCCTTGGAACAGGGAACTCTTCCAGGTGCCTCCTGCAGTCTTCCAGGGAATGGAAATTTCTCTCCAATAAGAGAAATTCACAAAGACCAAACTAAAGGGTCATGGGAGGTACAAGGTCTGATGAGCACTGTGGATGAGTCAAGACTGCCCAACCAGGCTGGAACTGCTTTCCTCTGGTCACCAAAGAGAAACATGCTCTCTCACCTTCTCCTGATGGAAGAGTACACGTCTTCTGCTGACCAATTCAGGACTCCTTCCCTGGGCCAGTGAGTTCCACTGGTCCAATGGGGAGCAGTACTTGTTAGAAGTAACCACCTGGTTTCTGGTGAGCAGCTCCTAGCACAGGACTAACGGTGCCACCATGTACACAGCATCACCTTCTTTGGGTGCAGACCACACTTTGGAGTGGCTGCTGGTGGTTCCCTTCATGTGCCCACAATCTCTCCCGATCCACATTAGGGTCAAATATCAATGATTCATCCCCCTGTCCACAATTTGTCTTGGAAATGCAACGTTTTCCTTGTGAATTAATAGACAACCCGATGTGGAAATGCTGTCAGGAAGGGATCCTCCACCCCGGTTAACTTCTGTGGAACCCAAACATCAAAGTGACTAATGTAACTCTGCTGGTGCAAATGATTCCCGATGCTACATTTCCATTCTTTGAGTACGTCACCCATCTCCTGCGTGGTATATCAGGGTCTGTCCTCAGCTAACATCTGGTCTTCGTGGCTATCAACTGCAATGATCTGCCAGGCCAGTAGGGCATCTTTGCGCAAGAATTCTCCTGCGTGAGACTTTGCAAACCACTTATGACACAATCCATCACTCACAGCACCTTCTCCGTACACACAACAAGTCTTTTTTTTTTTTGCCTTAAAGTTGCGCTTTTACCTTTCTTGAAAAGACAAAGCATAATGTGCCAAAAATCTCATCCATCTTCAGTATGGAAATGGACACACAACCATTCAAAACATGTGGTGAGTTTTATTTTAATGCACACTTCTAGGAGAGCTGTCCTGATACAGTCTAACAAAATGGTTTTCAATGACATTAAACACAAGTATGTGCAACCAGAGCATTGGACAGGCAGGGCTGGGGTGGCAGAGGAGATAGGGGGCCGAACAAACTTTGTTGCCAACCTGATTTGAAGCAAGTTTTGACCAGCATTCCATCACTGAAATCCTATACAATATGTTTTTCGCTCTCATAAACCTTAAGCTAGCATTCAATGAGAATGGGTAACTAGAAAGTTCTGTCATTTGGGATTTCTGAAATAGACTCTAAAGGAACCTCCAAAATGAACCACCGTTTGAATTACAAAATAACTTGACCTGAATGATGCTAAAAACACTACATACAAAAGCGTCAGAAAGAAATCTTCACCCTAAAGTGCACAACTTAGGAACAGAAGCACAAAATGCAGGAGGGTTGCACCCATATTATGAAGCTGAAAGGATAAACGAGCGATAAAACACAGAAAATAAGTGTTCGTGGGCGTGTCCGGAAGGGTACGGACGTGTCATGGCAGTGCCTTGGTATTCTGTTCCTTGTATACTTCTATACTTATAATTCTCCATTCTAAAATGGAGAATTTTGAATAATTTTTTACTTTTATCCTTCTTCAAGGAAGCTGCAGCAGACAAAGCAATGACAAGTCATTTTCAAGCACACCTGCAACTCGTCAAAGCCTGACTCAACTACACTACAGACAGTTCCTAGAAAGGTCAGAAAGAACGCGTTCATCGCGGGGGCGGGGCCGGGCGGACCATTGTGGCGGGCAGTGGTGGCGGCGGCACGCGCTGGGGGCAGTGTGTGGAGGCACGTCCTGCGGAGCTCGAGCTGCTGTAGCTGCTGCCGCCGCCTCCGGAGGAACCTTGATCCCCGCGCTCCGGACACCCCGGCTTCGTCATGGCTGACCAGCTGACTGAGGAGCAGATCGTGGTGCTACGCCTAGTGCTCAGAAGGTTGATGACAGGAGCAGGAGACCACCCCGGTGCCCCAGTGACACCAGACCCTGCGGTCCTGAGGCACACTAACCCAGCAACGAAGGCTGCGTTCTTCTCCCAGCCACCGGTACCCCGGGTCCCCCGGGGCCTTGTAGTCAGTGGCTGCCGGGTGAACCCCACGGTCTGTCCTGGCTCCTGCCTGTGAACAGGCTCAGCGGTGAGCGCCCTGCCTCCCTGCCCCACGTCCGGAGCCACCCACCAGCTGGCCTGTCCCTCCCACCCGCGCACTTCCCTGCACCCAGCGCTCCCCTCTGCACGTGCTCACACTCACCAGAAATGTGTCCCTCCCATCTCTGCATGGGCAGTGACTTCTCCTCGGTCTTGGTCCACTTGTCACCTTAGAGAGGCCGTCCCTTTCTCCCTGTCAGACAGACCTGCCTCTACTCTCTGCCCTGTCGTCCTGCCTGTGGCCTCCGGACCCGTTCCCACCATCTGATGTTATTTTGCGGAGTCCCTGCCCGCTCTGCTTCCCGCCACAGGCGGCACGTGCCTGGGGCTGAGGCTCGGTGTTCGCCAATCCCTGCCAAGCTGTCGGTGCCCTGAACTTAGCAGGCTAGTAGGTGCTCCGTCAGTTTTTGTGGGCTACGTGAATCAACAAAGGAACCCTTACACGCCTGCCAGTAAACCATAAGGAACCCTTGGGGAAAACAAACAAACAAAAAACACACGTTCATCGCTCCCTTTGCCCTTAACCTGCAGACCTGTCACAAAGTAACCAGATAGTCCTTACTTTTAGACATTTTGAAATGCACTTGTAAATAACATTGGCGTCAAAAGCCATTGATATTCTACTGAAATCAACCAGTTTTCCTGCTGAACTGCACTAAGGTGTCATTCCCAAAAATTCCCACCAGATGGCAGCAGAGACCGACAAAGGCAACACATAGCCCACTATTGCTTGGGCTGGAAGTTTTCATCCATTTTAACCGTGATGTCCAAAGACGGGCACATTTTTCATTTTCGAAAAAGAAAAAGAAAAAAAAATGTGATGGCACAATGTCATCACCATTCTGTTCCACTCCCCTCTGACATCTTGCAGGAGCAGAAAGTTCTTCCAGGGGCTTTCCACAGGCTTCCAAGGAAAGGATGTTTTCTCTCCACTGAGAGAAATTCGCAATACTGACCTCAATGGCCACACGAAGGTGCGACATCTGGTGAGTATAGCGGATGAATCACGACTGTGCAGCCAGACTGAAACATTTCTTCCATGGTCACCAAAGAGAAACCTATGCTCTCACCTCATCCTGAGGCTTCAGAGTCTTCTGAGGATGAATTCTGGACTCTTTCCCTTGGAGGGAGCTTTCAGTTGGTCTGACAGGGAGCAGTACCTGTTGTGAGCAACCTGCTGGATTTCCACAAACAGCTCCCACTGCACGACTCCATCAAAATTCCCTACGAGGGCAACCTCACCTCCTTTGGATGAAGACCACCCGTTGGAGGGGGATTCTGGTGCTTCCTTGACTGGCCCCCCATCTCCCCCATTCCACATTATTGTAAAATATCAATGATTCATCCCCCCTCACAATTGATTTTGGACATGTAACATTTTCCTAATGTTTCAGTAGAGAATCGCATGTGGACACGTGGTCAACATGGGTTCCCCCTCCTCCCTGCTTCACTTCTGTGGAACCCAAAATTCAAAGCAATTGACCTAACGCTGCTGGTGCAAATGACTTTCAAAGCTTGATTAGGGTACTTTAAGTATGTTGCCTGTCTCCCAAACACCATAACATGCTCTGCCCTCAGTGAACCTCTGCCCTCCACTGCAACTGCTCTGACAGACCCATAAGGAAACTGCACGGGAGAAACCTCCGGCATGAAAGTTCGCTATCCACTTCTCACATGTTGCGTCACTCAGGGCAACGTCTCCACACACATCACAAATCTTTCTTCACCTTACAGTGGCGCTTTTACCTTCCTTGAAATGACACAGACAAAAGAGCTAAGTACGTTGCTGATGTTATTCCATCTTCAGTGTGAAAATGGCCATGCACACATTCACCAGTTGTGTTCAGATTTTTTTAACACAGGCTGGTATAACAGCTGTCATGGTGCAATCTAACAACATGGTTTTGAATGACATAAAGGCAAGTATGCACAAGCAAAGAGATTGAATGGGGTAGGTATGTGGTGGGGGAGGGAGTGCGGGGGACCAAACTGAACTTTTTAAAGATTTTCTTTTTATTATTTATTTTTAGAGAGGGAAGGGAGGAAGAAAGAGAGAAACATCAATGTGCAGTTCCTGGGCGTCATGGCCTGAAACCCAGGCATGTACCCTGACTGGCAATCGAATCTGTGACACTTTGGTTCGCAGCCCGTGCTCAATCCCACTGAGCTATGCCAGCCAGGTAAACTGAACTTTTTACCAGCCCAACTTAATACAAAGTTCCACCATCATCACAGCCTAGAAATCTTACACAAGATTGTTTTTTGTTTTGTTTTGTTTTTCTTTTGGATTTTTTTTTTGGGGGGGGTTGTTGTTGTTGTTTGCTCTCATAGCACTTAAGCCACCATTCACACTGAATGGGTGACTGGAAAGTTTTATTGTTTGGGACTTCTGAAGTAGACTCCTACAGAACCTCCTCAATGAACAGCCAGTGCAATTACAAAATAATTCAACATGACAGATGGTAAAGACACTCCATGGCAAAACTTGAGAAAGAGATCCCCACCCTTGACTGCACATGTTGCAAGCAAAAGCTGCAAGTGGACAACTTTTGCACCCATACAAGGAATCTAAAAGGGTAAAGGAAGTCCAGGCAAATCCAAGAAATGAGGCTGTACACATATCCGAAAGGGCACATGCATACAATGATACAGCTGATATTTTACTTTGCTTTTTGGGTAACTTTTGGTGCAGTATTATGTAGAAATTTTACCTCCGCATTCTTTAAGGAACCTTCAGCAGACAAAGCAATGACCCAGCATTTTCACCTCTGAAATTGTACCTCAAATAAGTCAAAACACTAATTTCAGACAAAAATTATGCACCCCTGATACAGATATATCTGATTAAAATAACTTAGATCATTAAGGAAGTAGGGATTAGCTGTAGGAGGAGTTTCTGGAGACAATGGTGCACAGTCTAGGATGGGATTGGCTGAGAAGCTGAAAGCCTCCAGAGCCAGTGGTGGGGGAAAATCAGGGCTGGTTCTGTAGCTGGGAAGTTCAGGGGCTGTCTAGAGCTCTCTGGCTTTTGAGGTGGCACTCTCAGACTCATGCTCTCAGGCTGTTCTTCCTGGAGGCTACCTGGATGATTTTGCTGAAGCTGCCTGCATCCCCCAATGGATCATATTTCCTGTGGGAAGGAACTCTGCGAATAGCCTAGGATCAGGCTGGCCTGGCAGATTGTGGCAGGTTTATTCATTCAGTGTTTTATAGGGAACAGGATCTGAGGCAGAATCCAGCCATTCTTCCAGAATTGTGTTGTTTTCGTATACTAGATTGTTTTTACTTCGGAAACCAACCCTACAGAAACAAAACAACTATAGAAATTAACATTAAAAAGCTAGGACAACTCAGGTGTTAGACTTATCCTTAACTGATTGATAGGTGATTCAAGCTGTGACATGACTGGCTTCAGGATCTGCTTTTGAAAAAAGATTCCTTTTATCATCAAACCTTTGCCTCTGAAATTTGTGCCTCTGAAATTTGTGCAGGTGGAGGGTGGTGGTGGGCAGCAGAACTCAAAGCACTGCTCTGCAACACCCCTGTTTATTGCAGTGTGCTTCACAGTGGCAAAGATTTGTAGGCAGTCATAGAGCCCATCAGTACATAAAAGAGGGGGGAGAGCCCAAGAAATTCTTTTTAAAAAATTTAATTATTTTATTTCAATTGTTGTTCAAGTACAGTTTTCCGTCTTTTACAACCATCCCAGCCCACACCCCAGCCCTCCCTACTTCCCTCCATTTCCACCCCCCACTAGTTTTTGTCCATCTGTCTTTTATACTGGTTCCTGTAAACCCTTACCCTTATCCCCTGAAATTCCCTCCCCTCTCCACTCTGGTCACTGTCAGCCCGTTCTCTATTTCAGTTTCTTTGGTTATATTTTGCTTCTTTGCTTGTTTTGTTGTTTAGGTTCCTGTTAAAGGTGAGATCATATGGTATTTGTCTCTTACCACATGGCTTATTTCACTCAGCATAATACTGTCCAGGTCCATCCATGCTGTCGCAAATGGTAGGAGTGCCTTCTTTCTGCTGCATAGAATTCCATTGTGTAAATGTACCATAGTTTATTGATCCATTCATTTGCTGGTGGGTACCTAGGTTGCTTCTAACACTTGGCTATTTTAAATTGTGCTAGTATGAACATTGGTGTGCATAGGTTCTTTTGGATTGGTGTTTCAGTGTTCTCAGGATATAAACCTACCAGTGGAATTACTGGTTCAAAAGGCAGATCCATTTTAAGTTTTCTGAGGAAATTCCATACTGTTTTCCATAGTGGTTGTATCAGTCAACAATCCCACCAACAGTGAGTGCACTAGGGTCCCTTTTCTCCACAACCTCTCCAACACTTGTTATTTGTTGCTTTGTTTCTGATGGCCATTCTAATGGGTGTGGAGTGGTATCTCATTGCGGTTTTAATTTGTATCTCTGATAGCTAGTGATACTGAGCATCTTTTCATGTGTCTCTGGATCCGCTGTATGTCCTCCTTGGAGAAGTGTCTGTTCAAGTCCTTTGTCTGTCTTTTTAACTGGGTTCCTTGTCTTAGAGTGGAGTCATGTGAGTTCTTTATATATTTTGGAGATTAAACCCTTGTCTCAGGTATCATTGGCAAATATGTTTTCCCATATGGCTGGTTCTTTTTTTATTTTAATACTTTCTTTTTTTTTAATTTTTTAAAGATTTTATTTATTTATTTTTAGGGAGGGAAGGGAGGGGAGAGAGAGAGAGAGAGAGAGAGAGAGAGAGAGAGAGAGAGAGAGAGAGAAATCAATGTGTGGTTGCTGGGGATTCTGGCCTGCAACCCAGGAATGTACCCTAGCTGGGAATCGAACCTGGGACACTTTGGTTCCCAGCCCGCGCTCAATCCACTGAGCTACGCCAGCCAGGGCTTTAATACTTTCTTTAGCTGTGCAGAAGCTTTTTATTTTGATGAGATCCCATTTGTTTTTTCCTTCCTTTATGTCTCTTGCTTTAGGGGACATATCAGTGAAAATGTTGCTGGGTAAAATATCTGAGATTTTCCTGCTTATGTTCTCCCCTAGAATTTTAATGGTGTCACAACTTATATTTAAATCTTTTATCCAACTTGAATTTATTTTTGTGTATGGTGTAAGGTGGTGCTCGAGTTTCATTTTTCTACACATAGCTGTCCAGTTCTCCCAACACCATTTGTTGAAGAGGCTATTGTTATTCCATTTTATGTTGCTGCCCTCTTTGTCAAATGTTAATTGACTGTAGAGACTTGGATTTATTTCTGGGCTCTCTGTTCTGGTTCACTGGTCCATGTGCCTGTTTTATGCCAGTATCAGGCTTTTTTTATTACAGTAGCCTTATAATACAGTTTTGTATCAGGTATTGTGATCCCTTCTACTTTGCTCTTCTTTCTTAAAATGCAGCAGCTCTTTGGGGTCATTTATAGTTCCACATACATTTTTTGAACTGTTTGTTCTATGTCTGTGAAATATGCCATTGGTACTTTAATAGGTACTGCATTGAATGTATAAATTGCTTTGGGCAGTATGGACATTTTGATGATGTTAATTCTTCCAATCCATGAACACAGTATATGTTTCCATTTGTTTGTGTCTTCCTTGATTTCTTTCTTTAGTGTTCTATAGCTTTCTGATACAGGTCTTTCACCTCCTTGGTTAGGTTTATTCCTATGTATATTAATTTTCTTATTGCTATATCAAATGGGATTTTTTTTCCTGATTTCTGCTATTGCTGTTTCATTGTTGGTATACAAAAAATGCCTTTGATTTCCGGATATTGACTTTGTATCTCACAGTTTTCCCAAATTCATTTATTAGGTCAAGCAGTTTTTTGGTGGAGTCTATAGAATTTTCTATGTACACTAGCATGTCATCTGCAAACAATGACAGTTTTGTTTCCTCCTTTCCAATTTTGATGCCTTTTATTTCCTTTTCTTGTCTGAACACTGTGGCTAAAACTTCCAATGCTATATGGAATAGAAGTGGTGAAATTGAACAACCTTGTCTTGTTCCTGATCTTAGTGGAAAAGATTTTCGTTTTTGCCC
Source organism: Phyllostomus discolor (assembly GCF_004126475.2). Lineage (NCBI taxonomy): Eukaryota > Metazoa > Chordata > Mammalia > Chiroptera > Phyllostomidae > Phyllostomus > Phyllostomus discolor. The sequence goes on along the minus strand of NW_023397489.1, from coordinate 73,010 downwards.
AGTGAGTAAGATGTTGGCTGTAGGTCTCTCCCATGTGGCCTTTATTATGTTGAGGAATGCTCCCTCTATTCCCACTTTACTGAGTGTTTTTATCATACATGGGCGCTGTACTTTATCAAATGCTTTTTCCTCATCTATTGGTATGATCATGTGATTTTTGTTCTTGCTTTTGTTTATGTGATGTATTGCATGTATTGATTTGTGAATATTTTACCATCTTCGCATCCCTGGGATGAATCCCACTTGGTCATGGTGTATGATCTTTTTAATGTATTGTTGCATGGAGTTTGCTAATATTTTGTGGAGGATTTTAGCGTCTATGTTCTTCACTGGTATTGGCCTGAAGTTTTCTTTCTTTGTTGTGTCTTTATCTGGTTTTGGGATTAGGATGATGCTGGTTTCATAAAAAGAGTTTGGGAGTGTTCCATCATTTTGGAATTTTTGTAATAGTCTGTGAAGGATAGGGGCTAGCTCTTCCTTAAATGCTTTGTAGAATTCTCCTGTGAAACTGTCTGGTCCAGGGCTTTTGTGTGTGGGGAGTTTTTTGATTACCACTTCAATTTCATCAGCTGTTATTGGTATGTTTAGGCTTTCTGCTGCTTCTTCATTGAGTTTTGGAACATTGTATTTTTCTAGAAATTTGTCTATTTCACCTACGTTTTCAAATTTCTTGCCATACAGTTCTTCATAGTAATTTCTTGCAATCCTTTGTATTTCTGTGGTGTCAGTTGTAATCTCTCCTGTTTCATTTCTGATTGTGTTTATTTGGGTCGTCTCTCTTCTTTTCTTGATGAGCCTACTTACAGGCTTGTCAATTTTGTTTATCTTTTCAAAGAACCTGCTCCTAGATTCATTGATCCTTAGAATTGTGCTTTTAGTGATCCAAGTTGTTTTGATTACAGTAGCCTTGTGATACAGTGTGATATAAGGAACTGTGATCCCTCCTATATGGTTCTTCTTTCTCAAAATTGTTGCAGCTATTCTGGATCATTTATGGTTCCATACACATTTTTGAAATGTTTGTTCTATATCTGTGAAATATATCATCAGTACTTTAATAGGGATTGTGTTGGATCTATAAATTGCTTAGGGTAGTATGGACATTTTGATTATGTTAATCCTTCCAATCCATGAGCATGGTACATGCTTTCATTTGTTTGTGTCTTCCTTAATTTCTTTCTTCAGTGTTGTGTAGTTTTCTGAGTACAGGTGTTTTATATCCTAGAGCAAGGGATATAAAGGAAATAATAAACAAGTGGGAATTCATCGAATTAAAAAGTTTCCGCATGGCTAAAGAAAAGAGCATTAAAATAAAAAGAGAACCAACTATATGGGAAAACATATTTGCCAATGATACCTTGGACAAGGGTTTCAACTCCAAAATACATAAAGAACTCACACAACTCCACTCCAACAAGGCAAACAACCCAATTAAAAAATGGGCAAAAGAATTGAAGAGACAATTCTCCAAGAAGGGCCTACAGAGGGCCCAGAGACATATGAAAAGATGCTCAGTATGTCTAGCCATCAAAGAGATGAAAATTAAAACCACAGTGAGATACCACTTCACGCCAGTGAGAATGGCCACTATGAACACATCAACAAACAACTAGCACTGGAGAGGATGTGGAGAAAAGGGAACCCTAGTGCACTGTTGGTAGGAAGCACACTTGTGCAGCCACTGTGGAAATAGTTCAGAATTACCTCAGAAAACTGAAAATGGAACTGCCTTTTGACCTGGCAATTCCACTGCTGGGATTACATCCTAAGAACTCTGAAACACCAATCCAAAAGAACCCATGCACCCAATGTTCATAGCAGCACAATTTACAAAGTCAAGTGTCGGAAACCACGTATGTGCTCATCAGTAAATGAGTGGATCAAAAACCTATGTTACATTTACACAATGGAAATCTACGCTGCAGAAGGAAAGAAGGAGATCCTACCCTTTGGGACAGCGTGGGTGGAACTGGAGAGCATTATGCTAAGCGAAATAATCCTGGCACTGAGGGACAGATACCATATGATCTCACCTTTAAGGGGAACCTAATCAACAAAACCAACAAGCAAGCAAAATATAAGCAGAGACATTGAAGTTAAGAACAATCTGACAGTATCCAGGGAGGGAGGAGGGAGGGGATAAAGGGGTGAGGGGTGGAAGAGATTTCAGGAACAACTATAAAGGATACATGGACAAAACCAGGGGGGTTGGAATCAGGGGAGGGTGGCAGGGATGCCAGGGTGGGGGGGGGAGTGGTGGGGGTAAATGCAGACAACCATAATTGAACAACAGTAAAATTATTTAAACAAAGAAAAAATATTTTATACAATTATTGATTTTGAAGACAGAAGTGAAGAAAGAGAGACAGTGAAAGAGAAACATCAGTTTGCTGCTCTACTTATTTAGGCATTCTTTGGTCAAATTTTGTATGTGTCTTATGTCCTGACTGGATCAAACCTGCAACCCTGGTGTATAGGGATGATGCTGTAACCAACAGAGCTACCCAGACAGGGCTGGGTTGATTGCTTTAAGTTTCATGGAACATTTCATCATTTGTTTACCTTAATTCACACACACACATAATCCCCCAATTTCCCTCAATATTGTGATTGCTGTGGTTGAGATAAGTAATGCTGAAATCCAGAATCAGCTGGCATTATACCAATGTTCTCTGCATCCATCCCCTTGTCACCTTTGGGTTTTGTTGGGGTATGTGCAGACAGACTTCTCCTAAACTTGCATGTGTTCAGGTTTATTGATTAGTGCCCGCTTGGCTTCTGCATTTTGTTTTCATGCCCTGGAAAGACCTCCTTCCCTTGCTGGAAATGATAGATTTAGGGCCCGGTGGGGGAAACCAAAGACGAGAGAGGAAACCAAGTGGGGATGAAGGGGGAGGAAAAGAGACCTTATACTTTCTGCAGGGAGGACTACATGCACTGTACACGTGATGATTCTTTGAGATGTAGACTTAAAAATCTACATGGGCGTTTTGGTTTTAGGATATCCATACAAGGATTCTATTTCATTTTATTTCATTTCATTTCATTTATTTTACTTTACTTTAAAATCTGTATGGCTTTATTAGTGAGACCCAAATGAACTCAGTATTTAAAAAGAAAGGATAAGTAAAAGAAAAATGATAAAAAATTCATCCCTCGCAGCCTTGTGAATACTCGCCTGTTCAGGCACAAACATTTTCCTAGGTTCTCCTGGGACCTCGGGGAACAACTGGGGTCTCACTGGGAAGCTTGGTCCTGCCGCTTCAGACTTGAGGGAGCGCTTTCAAATCCCTGATGCCCGGCGAGTCCCCTCTTTTGGCTGCTGCCACCCTAGAGCTGAAGATTTTCCAAGTCCCACTGCTGCTGCCAGGGTCCCCAACGTGCTTGCCCGGAGCTCCGAGGTGGACACCCCACCGACCCGGCGGGCTGAGAGATGGGATCCCGGGTGAGTGGGGAAGAGCTGGGTCCTCTGGGAAGGCGTCGGGGACCCTTTCCCTTCCCGGGATCCCCTAGCCTCCCGGGGACGTTGGCGCCCGCTGTCGGGCGCCCCCTGCCGGCTGTTTGGACGTCGTTCCTTCCTTCGGGAACCGAGAAGGAGGCGAGGTGGCCTTGGTGCAGGCGTCGGACTTCCAGCCGGCCGCCTGTGCTGGCGGGACGGTGCCGGCGATGCCTGGGCGTGGGCGCTCAGCCTGTTCCCTGGAGACTGGGCCTGCAGGACTCTCGGGGGACAGGCGGCCCGGGCGTCCAGCTGCCCCGGTCGGTCCGGGAGAGCAGCACTCGCAGGCGCTGCCCCTCCTGCTTCAGTGCAGGGGCCCAGTGAGGGAGGAGTTCCGCTGGGAGAAGCGAGAGGGCGGTGGCTCCCGCCTGCTCTGGAGGAGGTGCAGACTCACTCGGGGCTTTTGGGGCGGACGACAGGACGCCCTGCACCGCCGCCTTTGCCCTTCGGGCCCTTGGGGTCCGGCCGGCTGAGCGCCGCGCCTCTGGGGAATTGTTCCAAGTCCGGCTGCGGTGCTGTGCAGAGACCGCCCCCCGCCCCAGGCCGCCAGTGGCCGCCTGCGGACCACCGGGCCCTCCCGCCTGTGCGCCTGGGTCCCCGGCACCTAGGGAGAAGGCCTTGCCCCGTTTTTCTGAGTCTGGTTCAGAGGGAGGGGACGGCCCGGCGGTGCCTGGAGGTGGGTTGGGGCAAGGAGCACGCCTGGGTCCCGGCTGTTGCACTGGATTTTTCTCTGCTGTTTTCTCCAAAGTCCTGATGCGAGTTCAGGGAACGCAGGGAGCCACCCTGCGGGTGACGCAGGCTGGCAACCTTCCTGTCTTGCCTGCCGCCTCCTCCTCTGTCCGTCTGCGACCCAGTCCACCAGCAGCCCAGGCGCCCAGGCTGGGGTCTCTGGCTTCTGCCCCCTAAAGCCAGTGACTTCACAAGGGGGTGTCTGGCTGCCTGGGTGACGGTTGCCCAGGCACCCAGGTCGACCAGTAAACCTGGGCTGGACTTAAAATTGGTGTCACAGCACCGAAGTCCACCAGCTGACCATACAGTCCTATACTTATCAATTCACTCTTCTAATATTCTAAACAAGGGCAGGTTCTGCTTTTCCAAGGGGACGTGTAGGGCAGAGGTAGTTTGCCTCGCAAACATTGAAACAATTGTTTCATTTATTTCCAACTACATTTGGTGTACAACAGCCTGTGCCTTTCAGGTTTTCTGTGTCTTCCTGTGTTAGTCTCGGGAAGGTCTGTGGTTTTAGACTGTTTTAATATTTTCTAGACTGACAAATTTGTTGGTACATATTTGTTTACAATATTGCATAATGATTCCTCTTTCTATCTGTAGTGTTGTTGAGATTTTTAAAAATTCTAATCTTATTTGGTGTCTGTTACCCCCCTGATCTATGAATGTAACTAACGGCTTGTAATGTTTATTGGTTTGTATAGAATCAGCCTTTACTTTTATAAGTGTTCTCCATTGTATTTTTAATTTTATTTAGGGTATTGTTTTTATTATTTTTTTCTACTAACTTGTCTGGTTCTTTTTTTATTTGTTTCTTCTGTGGTAAATTTAAATGTTGTTTGGGGGTGTGATTATTTCTGCTTCTAAGGTAGATCTGTATTAACCAGAAAGGTTTCTCTTATACCTGCTTGTCCTTCATACCATATTTTCTTAGGTGTATTTTTCATTTTAATTGTCTCAGGTGAGATAGTGCTTTTTTCATCTCGGCATTTCAGAGCAGTAAAGTGGAAGGCAGTGTAACTGCTGTAAAGTCACAGCACTTATCTGTGGCTTTTCCAAGTTTTCAACCTGGAACTATGTGCTTCCTCAGGCATCCACCTCCTATTAAAAATGTAGGAAGGCAATTCAAAGAGCTTAAGGAGAAAGCTGGAATTGACTATTAGGGGGCTGTGAGCAAGGGGCTGTGAGCAAGGGGCTGTCAGCAGTGTTTGTACAAGTGACTCTGAGGTTCTGAACTTCACAGAGTGTAGCTACAGGTCTACTGTGTGGCACAGGATTAAGATGGTGAAGGTGATGGTGAGAAGACATCAGGGAAAGGCCAGAAGCTGAAGTGAAAAAATAAAATCTTAGAAAAGGGTTGGACTTTTGTCCAAATGCAGGGTATTACCAGGCCCTCCTCACCCACAATGCCATTCTCTCCTCCCCAGCACTTGAAGTGTAAAAACAAGAGGCCCTTCCTCTGTATTCAAACAGCACTAACCTATTTATGTGGTCTTGTGATCCATCATCCAGCCCCATATATGGGAAATTCCTCCACATTCAGAGAAGGATATGAAAATGTCCTCTAGGGCATATGTGGAGGAGACCTCAGATGACGTGCAGTTTGTCTGTCTGATTCTCTGACTGAAACTGAAGAGCAATAAGTGTGTCAGGGAGGGCTGACCTGAATAAAATGTATCAGATACAGAGCTGAATGAAATGGACTGCACCCAAAATTATGCCAAGTATCTGAGCAGGCCTGGGCCTTTTCTGCTGCCCCTAGAGATCTCTCATTGGGCCACATTTAAAGAAAACCAGGACCAGATAAATGGCATCTCAGACTCCTTGGCAGTTTGCTTTGTAGGTCTTTCTCCATACTTTGGCAACAGGCAAGTGAAGATGGGGGCAGAAGGCTATTCATGAGTGAGTGGAAATTCATAAAGCTGAACAAGCACAGCATGTTCAGCAGTAGAGCCTGCAGGACCCTGTAACCAGGTAAGCACCTGCTGGGACTGATCCAATAGATCCATCCAAATCTATACAAAATATCTTCTCGAACACCAATTTTTCAGAGAAGCAAACTGAGGCTCAGAGACATGAGGGCTGAACCCCAGGACACAGTCTGGAAATGGGCAGCGTCACCATGTGCCAAGGACTTTGCCAGTGCTCACCTAGTGAAACACTGATCAAGGAGTGCTGGGTGCTGTAGAATGTGAGAAATGCAAAAGAGGTAGGTAGTCATGTAAACAGTGTTTCTCCACCTTAGATTTGGAACCATGGACACTACAGGCACTTCTGCATCATGCCTTCTGCACAGCCCTCAGTGTGCAAGCCTCATCCATGGACTAGCTGATATCATTTTCACAATCTGTGATAAAGGGACAGAATATTAGGCACATCACCATGAACCACCAGAAAAATAAACTTCTAGGGCTTGCCCAGGAACACCCAGCCCCTCAGGGGCATGTTTGGAAAAACACCTGTGCACAAGCTAAAAATGTGCAAGCTATAAATGTATAATGTGAATTTAGTGTTGGGGGAAAATTATTCACTTCATGGTGTTTCTGTTAGCTGAACAACACACCTCCCTGTGTGAGTAGTCTGCATTAAGACCATTTTTCCAGTTGAGTCCATGACAAACAGCCTGCTTCTAGAAATAAGAAAAGAAAGTCTTAGAGATAATAGAATTCAGAAAAGAGAGGCCTGGAGATTTAACATGGCTGCTCAAGGAACTACAGACTAGAACTACATACACCTTAAAGTCTGGATGAACCACATTTTGTTAAGCTCTGAGACTTGATCTCCCTCTGAAATAGAGGGAAAAATCAAGAGAATGTCTTTCCTTCCTAATGTGGAGACAGTGCACAGGAACAACACATCCAATGACAATCCTCTTGAGTTCAAATTAAGGTACTATTTGTTTTACTTTAAACTGAGTTTTGCCATAGTCATTAGGGAGAACCAGATTTCTGCAAGCCCCAAATACTTCAAGATTCTGCAAAAACAGATAGCATGTTCCAAGACAGAGTCTGTAGGGTGACCGAAGAAGGAAAAAGTAAATTTTTTCTACCAAACACCTGACAGGTGACTCAAAGTGTTACTGAAACAAGTGCTCATCCATGACCACTGTGATAGCATTGGACAACCTGTACACAAGGGTTATTTAAATTTAAAAGAATGATACATTCATGTCAGGCTGGATTGAAGAAAGTAGCCACCATCATAGAGACCTCATGACAGTGTGACAGCTACAGCATGTTCTGTTTGGAATCAGGCTGTAGCTAAAAATATGAAATGATCTCACATGCATGTCTTTCTAACAGCATCTCCCTCTGAATGAATATGCTGAGCCAAACATGAACATACCATAAGGACTGAATTGAGTTGAATCATGTGATGCTCCAGTGGCACTGTAGGATTGCATCACTGTGGCAAGTGGCCTCCCTTATGGGACTTTATGAAAATGAGTGTGGCCCCAGTTGCTGACCTAGAAAGTTTTGGTCATTGAGGTGAGAAGTTGCACAGGAACCTATAGGTATCTTACTCATTTCTTGCTCTTTTGCATATAAATCTTCTTAAGTGTAATAATGAGTAAAGCTTGGAGAAAGTCTGGAGGGACATTGGAGGTTTTCTGGATGAGTCTTCTTGCACCTTCAGGGTCCTTTGGAAGTGATAACGGTGCAAAGTGTTCCATAGTGTCTATGGTACCAGCCTTTACATTAGGGGTGCCAAACTCATTTTCACCTGGGGCCACATCAGCCTCGTGGTGGCGTTCAAAGGGCCAAAGATAATTTTAGGACTGTATAAACATATCTACTCCTTAATGAAGGTGATTCAGCTCGGCACTGCCGCTGGGTGGAAACAGGATGTCAGGCCAGTTAAAAGAAGGCCGGGGGCCAGAATCGGCCTGTGGGCCTTGTCTTTGCCACCTGTGGTTTATATCATTCAAATCATTCACCTCCCTGTTCACTTCAGTGTCACTCAACACCACCAAACACATTCTGGACCAGCTTTACAGGAGGTGGGCACTGGCCATCCCCTCAGCTCAAGATAAGTCTGCCAACATCCAGTTTGTGTCCTGGGAATATTCCTTCATCTCTGTGAGACTCCATTTTTATCTCTGTAACGTGAGTGGTAGAAAATAAACCTTGCATACTTTTAGAAGGGTTAAGTGAACCAGCGATTGCAGGTTTTCTCATGGTTTTTCATCCTGTCTCATGGTTTTTCATCCTGCCGAATGTACGCTCCACTGGCTGTGGTTGTTCAATTTTATGAATTTCCACCTCCCACATAAAGCACTCTGCCCTTTTCCTTGCTGCCCTGTTGCCATTCTGCATATAAAAAAGCACATGGACTATAACTTTCAAAGAGTTCGTTATGCCATTTATGTGGTCCTGACTTGTGTTTTTTGGTTGGCCAGATTTGACAACTGTGGGCAACAAAAATCATCCCACTCAGACATTTGGGATGATTTTGAATGAACTCTACTCATTCCACAATGTGTATGATACACAGGCTACATGCAGGCACATTCTGCGACAACTGGCAGTGTACAGTGCAGAGAAAAGCTGTTAACTTCAGTTTTATGAAGAGAGCATGACAGTCAGAAATACTTTACTTGCCTGTTGGGAACCAATCTGACTGGTTTCAGAAGCTGAAACCACCCCGCCATGACTAAGGCTGGGTGAGCCACCTTGGGACCATAAGCCACTGAGGAGACAAAGCTTACCTCCCTGGCAGGAGTGCCGCCTCTGCTCCTTTTCCTTCATCCATAACTGGCCCCCAATGCTTGCTCAGTTACCAATCACAGGTAAGATTGCCCAAAGGGGGGAATGACCTAGGCCACGCACGATCACGTGGGAGGCCCCCAAGGAAGGACTTGGGGGGCTACAGCAAAAGGGGGTGATGGACCCTCACCCCTCTTCTTTGAAGTGGCCTGAGTCCTCATTCTGTCTGCAAGAAGTCTCCTAATTCCTTGGCTGCCTACTTGCCCTGCCTGACTTAAGCCTGAAACAATGACAGAGGGTGGTGCAGCCCTGTGCTGGAAAGGATGGGTTCCCTGGGGCAATCAGGCCTAAGAAATAATATGTAAAATCCTGTGAAACCTGCTTTGTTTAGAATGCTCTCAATTAAACGATAAGGGTGCAAGCAAGAAGTGAGCTTGTTCCTCAAAGTTTTATGGTTGTTTAGCTATCTGACCCTGACTCAAAATAGGCCCTTAGAGTTCTTATCTATTGTTTAATCCTTACTACCTGACAATGATTAATGAGCCTTACCTGTATTCTTGTGCAAATGAACCCAATGAAAGTCCATTGAAGAAGAAGGTCTTGGCCCTTCTCCTTCCAGAGATGGGCCATCTTTCCTCTCCAAGCTGATCAGGTCTTGGTAGACTTATTCTGATCAGTGGCAGCTGGGAAGGTGGGGGATGCTCTGCAGGTGGAGCCCCCCAACACTTGTGGTTGGATTTTTATGTCACTTGTGGCATTTTCATATGCTTTGGTGCATCTCGTGGCATATTTCAATGCTTACTAGAAGGCAGGATCACAGGACCACATAGAAACTGGAGAAATTTTTTTCTATGCTGAAGAAAATTTCATGCTTCTAGAGAAATTAGCTTGGTTTCCAGAGCCTTTGTTTGTGGGTGAGAAATTTCTGGCAGAATCCTGGATTTGTTCTATTTGTCTCTTAAGTTGTAGCTTCTTCTGCTTTTTCTCATGCCAGGTGCTGGCCCCACTCTGTTGCCTGCTGGTTTTACCTTCACTCTCATTGTGTTATGCCACAAAGAGGACATGTGGCCACACCCCCAAATGTCAAGTTCCACAGAGTCACTTTTACGAAACATGCTGAGAAACCCTGGAGAAAGCTTATTACTTTTTACAGGTTTATCTCCGCTCTCTTTCTGTTTTTTGTTATTCTTATGCATGATATGAAGAGCTAAAAAGGTACATTGTTCGAAGTCTAAATTTTAGAACTGCTAGAGATAACTGGTGTCATTTTAAAGTAGGAAACATATTATTTTGTTTTTTCACCATAAATAACAATATTTCAAAAAGGCTTGTCTTAGCAGGTCTTTTGGATATTAAAATGTGGGATGAAATGTTTAAAGAACAGCAATTTTAATTTATAATACTATGTATTAATAATTAATAAAAATTATGTCTTTAGCAGGCACATTAAAACACTTTGACCTGATAGATATTGACAAAGCATTTTACCAGGAATTTACTATGTGAATAACTGTGCAAGTTCTGTTGCCTAAATAAATACTTCAAAACATCTGGAAAGTGACTTTTAATATAGTAGGTTTTCCCTTGCATTTTCTGACAATTAGTGACATTGAACATCTTTTCATATGTCTTTGAACCATTTCTATGTCCTCTTTGGAGAAGTGTCCACTCAGGTCCTTTCTCCATTTTTTAAACGGATACCTTGTTTTTTGGTATTCAATTTTATAATTTCCATATAAGTTTTGGATATTAAATGTTTATAAGGTATATGAGCAAATTTCTTTTTATCCATCTTTCTACCAGTTTGATATGATCATGGGGCAATGTGCACAGTCACTTCATTGACACTTAGCCACTGGGGAATGGGGGATAAAGCATGAGCGAGGGCAAGGCTGGCTGACCTCCCCTCTTCCCCAGAGACTTTTATCACCTTTCATCAAAGCCTCTGGGAATCTCTTATGTATCTGCCTCTTCCCAACCTTGGCTGGATTCTCTGCCCAGACAGGATGAGAGCATGGGCACACACCTGCCATCTGACCTATAACTCGTTCCACAGCTGTATGTTGTGCAGGAAGTGATCCCAGGAACAGGACATGTGAGGTGAGGATCAGAGCACAGGGCTGGGGAAGAGTTTTAAGAATTCCAGAAGAATGTGGCCCTAGGACCTCCTCACAGTTGTTTCCCCCTAAGTGACTGTGACAATGCCCTCTTACACTCTGTCCACTCTTTCATGGTCCGTGAGAGGGGTGTGGTGTAGGAGGATGAAGATGGGAGTTGGTCACCCCTGGTCTAGGAAAACTAGGCCACAGGCCATATGCTTCATTTTTGTTGTTGAGTAGTTTTAAGCAAGTCACTTGCTTCTAAAACTACTTCAATTTTTATATATTTACTGATTTTGAAGAGATAAGTTAAGAAAGATAGAAAATACAGGGTCAGATTAATTTGTTTCTCTACTCATTTAGGCATTCATTGGTCAATTCTTGCATATGCCTTACACCTGGACCTCAGGTCAAACCTGTCACGTTGGCACACAGGGACAAGGCTCTTCCAAACTGTGCTATCCAGACAAGACTCAACGCATTGATTTTTAAGTTTCATGAGGCAGTTCATTATTTACATTCGCCACATTTCAAACACACACACTCCCCTCCCTTCCTCATGTTGCTGTTTTTCAGGTAAGTAGTGCTGAAGTCCACAACCAAATGACATTGCACCAATCTTCTGCACACTCACCCTCCTCTTGTCTTTGGGCTTTTTTGTGGTATATGGAGAGAGACAGATTTCTCTTAAACTTTGATGTGGTAAGGTTTATCATTCATTGTTTGTATGGCTTATGGGTTTTGTATGTCAACGTTGGAAAGGTCTCCTTCCTGTTTTGGAAATGAGAGTTTCAGGATGGGGGTAGTTGGGAACTAAATAAACAACAAAAGAATAAAGGCAAGTAATAAATGAGGAGGAAAAGAGTCCTCACACCCTATGTGGTAGCACTTCATGCCACATGCACAGTATCTTTCTTTGGGTTGTACATTTAAAATCCTGTATGGGTTCTTTGTTTTTGCTTTTGGGAGTTCCTTAAGGATTCTTTTTTATTTTATTTTCTCATTTTATGTTGTATTAAAACCTTGAAGACTATAAAGGGCACCTGGAAGAGTGTTTTGTTCAGAAAGATGAAAACTTGTAGACAGATGGAACTGGGAAGTTGCTTGAAAGATGGCAGAAGGTCATGGAACAAGAGGGTGAATGTGTTGTTGAAATAGTTTTCGATGAAAATGAATTTTTTTTATTTTTCCCTATAAACTAAGCAAACATTTTGGCCAACCCAATACATTTAATTTTTAAAAAATAAAAGATAGGTGGAGGCGGGGGATGGTGGCATGGTAGGAGGGGGCAGAATCTACTTTCCCCTACACACAATAGAAAAACCTAGCTGATGTATGGAGGAACAGAGCAAACAGCCAACAATACCCCAGAATATATGAAAATAGGAGATCAACAATTGTAGCAGACGTTGGAAAACCAGATGGCAAGGAGAGTGCTTCAGGACAATAAGGTGCTAGAGCCAGTACGGGTTCCAGGGCGGCCACAGCCCCAGGTCCAGCGCCTGCCAGGTCTGCCACAGGGTTCTTGGGAGAGAGGTGGGTCAACTGCTCCCTCACCAGACAAACAAGGTTTGAGCAACACCAGGAGAGACCTGGTTGCTTGAAGTCCCAGAGAGGGGTAAGAACTAAGTGGCAAACACACAGGGGCTGTGAGCACCCACAGAGTCTTTGGATGCATGTTGGGGAGAGTTAAGAGTCACAAGGTGAGGGGCTCTGAGTCCAATAGTCCCTGGACTGGCTGGAGAATTGGGCTGCGCAAGAGGCTAGGCTGCTGTACCAAGCAGCAGGCTTGAGTGGAGGAATTTCTCAAAAAGAAAAAGTGAAAACAGAGACATTGTTTGGGGAATTCTCCTGCGGCCATCGCTCCGGCCTCCTCCCCACCCAGCCTGGCAGTGCTCCTGTAGTGGTGTGGGAATCCCTGCACACCCCCATGGCACTGGGAAGGCTGGGCGCCTGAGCCCTTGGGGCTGGAGGCAGCCTGGCCGAGTGGGCGTGCCAGCACCTTGGGAAGAGTGCACTCTGCAGAAGGCCCTAGCCCACAGTGGTAATCTCCAGGAGAGTGGGCTCTGAGGAAGGCCTGGATCCCACACCCAAGGCCCTGCAGAGAGGCGCCAGGCTAGCACTGGGGAGAGTGTGTGGCTGGCCGTGCGGAGAGTGTGCACAAAGCTGAGTGAGTGCAGATTGGGAAGGGAGGAAAGCCCCTCAGCCTGCTGCAGCCAGCAGCAACAGAAAAACCAGTGTGGCCAGTTTGAAACCAGCAAGGGGTTTTTTAATGTGTGTTTAAGTAATTATTTATTTTTTAATTTTTATTATTTTTTATCTCTGAATTCCTTTTTCATCTCTCTCTCCTTCCTTCTAGTTTTATCCCTTCTTCCTTTCTTTCCAATTTTATCTTGTCTTCCTTCCTTCTTCTGCTTCTTTTTTTTTTAAATCACAAGTGAGATGAAAAAACCTGGATCTATGAAAAGACCAAAGTTGGAACCAAAGAGGGGGCATCTCAACAACTGAGACAGTGAGACAAATTTCATTTTGCTATTACAGAGAACCTGCGCGTTATTGCATATTTGTGTTACTATTTTTTAAATTATTTTTACATCTTTTATTTTAATAATATTTGTGTGTTCCTCATCTTTCTGTTTAATCTTCTTTGCTTGCTTGGTTATACTGTATCATTTTACTGGTGGCCCCTATTTCTCTTTCATAGTGTATTGCTAATTCACTGCCCTTCACTTCACTTGTGTTCCATTAGCACTCTAGTCAAGGTCCTATACTGCCTATTTTTGTTACCCACATCACATAGATTGTGTCATATGATTCTTGCTCTGATATTATTGTAAGTAATAGCTGTTCCATACAATTATAAATACTACACAATACTCCTCCCAGGTCTTAGCCCACTTCACGGTTTCCTGAAGTCTATTACTGTAGTGGTCCACTCTATTCTCTCACACACTACATCTATTTACTATGCTTTACTCTCACCTTACCTCAGAATCTGACCTCCCACAATGTCACTGGCTTCTAGATCGCACTCACAAACGTTCCCTCCCCAACACGAGTCTTATCTTCTTTCCATCCTGCCTAAAAACTGGCTAGTTGGGTGGAATATCATGGTTAACACTATACATAGCCAAAGGATCTTCTATCTCTTCTCTAGCGGTTCCTACTGTAAATATCATAGAATACCCTCTTACTGCCTTAAGCCATTTTGCCTTCCCCCTCCCACTGATCACAGAGAAGAGTAGGCAGAACCTGTGAACACCAGGGTGCCCACTGGAAGAGGAAACTCAACAACAAAGGAACCACCAACAGGTAACATCAGAAGAAGGGGAAGGACGGAATGGAAGCCACAGTAACCTCAATCCAGGACCTATCTGGAAGTACAACTAAACAGTGGAGCAATTACCAAGAACAAATAGCTGAACAAGAGCAAGAGAGAATCCCCAAAACCTTGGGCACGCAGAAGAAGTAGCTTCTACATAACCTGCCTTCATTAGAACAATAAAATACAAGGGATGGGGGACAGACTGACCCTCAAGTTAACCAGCTGGGGGGAAGGACCCACCGATGAAAGACCCAGCAACAATTAAAACAAAGACAAACACAGAGCCAACTTAAATGACAGCCCAAGACCAGTGAATTCAGGGCATCAAGGAGACTGCATCACTGAGTCTCACAGGTATTTTACCACAGAAGTTCACACCATAAACCCAAGAAACCACAACAGATCAATTGAAGAAGCTGAAGCTAACAAGAGAAGTCTCACAAGCAATGGGAAGACAAAGAAACAATCCCCAAATGAAAGGAAAGGAGAAAGCCTCAGAAAGAATGCTAAATGAAATAGAGACAAGTCAACTATCAGATATTGAGTTCAAAGCAACGGCTACAAGGAAGCTCAATGAGTTCACAGAGAATTACCAGAAACTACAGGGAAACTACAAGGAACTCACTCCAAACTATATCAACATGGAAAAGGAAACAGAAACTATCAACAAGGGTCAAGAGGTAATGAAGAATACAATTTCTGAACTGAAGAACATAGTAGAAGGAATCAAAAGGAGGCTCAATGAAACAAAAAATCGGATCAGTGAGCTCAAGGACAAAGTAGAAAAAAAAAAAAAGAACCAGAAAGATGAAGAAAAGGAAAAGAGGCTCAGACAGAATGCAGAGGAATTAAGAGAAATGCAACACAATATGAAACAAAATAATATCCATATAATAGGGATAAACAGAAGGGGAAGAGAAGTGAGGGACAGAAAGCCTATTTGAAAAAGTAATGATGTAAAACATCCCTAGTTTGGTGAGAGAAAAAGTGATACAAATCCAGGGAACAGATAGTCCCAATCAAGAGTAACCCAAAGAGGACCACTTCAAGGCACATCATAATTAAAATGGCAAAATTCCCAGACAAAGTGAAAATCTTAAAGGCAGGAAGGGAGAAATAGGAAGTAACATACAAGGGATCCCTGATAAGGTTAGCAGCTGACTTCACCATGGAAACCCTCCAAGCCAGAAAAGAATGGCAAGAAATATTCCAAGTAATGAGAACCAGAGGCCTGCAGCCAAGGGTCTTTTACCCAGCAATGGTCCAATCAAGAGAGAAGGCCAAATAAGGAGCTGCCCAGACACACACAAAAAAAGTCTAAAAGAATACACCTCCACCAAACCACCTCTGCAAGAGATGCTAAATTGACTGCTTTAAGGAAAGGAAGGAAGAGAGAGAGAGAGAGGAACACAGGTACGATAATGATAATGAATAAGTACCTATCAATAATAACCTTAAACATAAATTGGTTAAATACTCCAGTCAAAAGACACAGTGTAGCTGAATGGGTAAGAAAGGATGATCCACACATATGCTGCCTACAAGAGACCCACCCTAGCAAAAAAAGACCTACACAGACTGAAAGTGAAGGGTTGGAAACAAATTTTCCACAGGGAAAAAAAGCTGGGGTAGCAATACTCATATCAGACAAAATAGACTTCAAAAAAGGGTCTAAAGAGAGACCCAGATGTCACTACATAATACTCAAAGGAAGATTCCACCAAGAAGACTTAAACATTGTAAATATATATGCACCCAATATAAGAGCACCCAAATACAAAAAGAAAACCTTAGAGGACTTCAAGAAACATATTGACAGCACCACAATTATAGTAGGGGATTTTAACACCCCACTGTCCAAAATGGACAGATCTTCAAATCAAAATATCAACAAAGATATTGTGGCATTGAACAATGCCCTACATGAAATGGACTTAACTGATATATACAGAACTCTCCATCCCAAAGAAGCTAAATACACATTCTTTTCAAACGCACATGGAATATTCTCAAAGCTAGACCACACGATAGGACACAAAACATGCCTCAACAAATTCAAGAAAACTGAAATCATACCAAGCATTTTCTCTGCCCACAAGGGACTGAAACTAGAAACCAACCCCAAAGGAAAAAAAAAAAAAAAAAACAACAACTACTCAAAATCATGGACATGAATAGCATGCTATTAAACAATTCTTGAATGGGTCAAGAATGAAATTAGGGAAGAAATCAAAAAGTTTCTGGAAACAAAAGAAAATGAACTCACAACAACCCAAAACTTATGGGATACAGCGAAGGCAGTCCTCAGAGGGAAGTTCATAGTGATACAGGGATACCCCAAAAAGATAGAAACATTTCAAAGAAACAACCTAACCCTATGCCTACAAGAACTCGAGGAACAACAACAAAGACAGCCCAGGGCAAGTAGAAGGGAGGAAGTAACCAAGACCAGAGCAGAATTAAATGACATAGAGACTAAAAGCACAATTCTAAGGATCAATGAATCCAGGAGCAGGTTCTTTGAAAAGATAAACAAAATTGACAAGCCTGTAAGTAGGCTCATCAAGAAAAGAAGAGAGAGGACCCAAGTAAACACAATCAGAAATGAAACAGGAGAGATTACAACTGACACCACAGAAATACAAAGGATTGCAAGAAATTACTATGAAGAACTGTATGGCAAGAAATTTGAAAACGTAGGTGAAATAGACAAATTTCTAGAAAAATATAATGTTCCAAAACTCAATGAAGAAGCAGCAGAAAGCCTGAACAGACCAATAACAGCTGATGAAAGTGAAGTGGTAATCAAAAAACTCCCAACACACAAAAGCCCTGGACCAGACAGTTTCACAGGAGAATTCTACAAAGCATTTAAGGAAGAGCTAACCCCTATCCTTCACAGACTATTACAAAAATTCCAAAATGATGGAAAACTCCCAAACTCTTTTTTATGAAACCAGCATCATCCTAATCCCAAAACCAGATAAAGACACAACAAAGAAAGAAAACTTCAGGCCAATACCAGTGAAGAACATAGACGCTAAAATCCTCCACAAAATATTGGCAAATTCCATCCAACAATACATTAAAAAGATCATACACCATGACCAAGTGGGATTCATCCCAGGGATGCGAAGATGGTAAAATATTCACAAATCAATACATGCAATACATCACATAAACAAAAGCAAGAACAAAAATCACATGATCATACCAATAGATGAGGAAAAGCATTTGATAAAGTACAGCGCCCATGTATGATAAAAACACTCAGCAAAGTGGGAATAGAGGGAGCATTCCTCAACATAATAAAGGTCATATGGGAGAGACCTACAGCCAACATCATACTCACTGGGCAAAAACGAAAATCTTTTCCACTAAGATCAGGAACAAGACAAGGTTGTTCAATTTCACCACTTCTATTCCACATAGTATTGGAAGTTTTAGCCACAGTGTTCAGACAAGAAAAGGAAATAAAAGGCATCAAAATTGGAAAGGAGGAAACAAAACTGTCATTGTTTGCAGATGACATGCTAGTGTACATAGAAAATTCTATAGACTCCACCAAAAAACTGCTCAACCTAATAAATGAATTTGGGAAAACAGTGAGATACAAAGTCAATACCCAAAACTCAAAGATATGTTGTATACCAACAATGAAACAGCAAAGCCGAAATCAAGGAAAAAAAATCCCATTTGATATAGCAAAAAGAAAATTAAAATACATAGGAATAAACCTAACCAAGGAGGTAAAAGACCTGTATGCAGAAAACTACACAGCACTGAAGAAACAACACAAAGAAGAAACAAACAAGTGGAAACATATACCATGTTCATGGATTGGAAGAATTAACATCATCAAAATGTCCATGCTACCCAAAGCAAATTACACATTCAATGCAATACCTATTAAAGTACTAATGGCATATTTCACAGACATAGAACAAACATTTCAAAAATTTATATGGAACCATAAATGACTCCAAAGAGCTGCTGCATTTTGAGAAAGAAGAACAAAGTGGGAGGGATCACAATACCTGACACTAAACTATACTACAAGGCCACTGTAATCAAAATAGCCTGGTACTGGCATAAAAACAGGCACATGGACCAATGGAACAGCATAGAGAGCCCAGAAATAAACCCAAGTATCTATGGTCAATTAATATTCAACAAAGGGGGCAGCAACATAAACTGGAATAAAAATAGCCTCTTCAACAAATGGTGTTGGGAGAGCTGGACAGCTACATGCAAAAAAAAATGAAGCTCCAGCACCAACTTACACCATACACAAAAACAAATTCAACGTGGATAAGGGATTTAAATATAAGCCATGACACCATTAAAATCCTAGAGGAGAACAGAGGCAGGAAAATCTGCTATTTCACACAGCAACATTTCCACTGATATGTCCCCTAGAGCAAGGAACATAAAGGAAAGATTAACAATGGGATCTCATCAAAATAAAAAGTTTCTGCACAGCTAAATAAAATAGTATTAAAATTAAATGATAACCAATCATATGGGAAAACATATTTGCCAATGATACCTCAGACAAGGGTTTAATCTCCAAAATATATAAAAGAACTCACATCACTCCACTCTAAGAAGACAAGCAACCCAATTAAAAAATGGGCAAAAGACTTGAACAGACACTTCTCCAAGGAGGACATACAGAGGATCCAGAGACACATGAAAAGATGTTCAGTATCACTAGCTATCAGAGAAATTTTCATTAAAACCACAATGAGATACCACTTCACACCCATCAGAATGGCCATCATAAACAAAGCAACAAACAAGTGTTGGAGAGGTTGTGGAGAAAAGGGGACCCTAAGTGCACTGTTGGTGGGATTGCAGACTGATACAACCACTATGGAAAACAGTATAGAATTTCCTCAGAAAACTAAAAATGGATCTGCCTTTTGAACTGGCAATTCCACTGCTAGGATTATATCCTAAGAACTCTGAAACACCAATCCAAAAGAACCTATGCACCCCAATATTCGTATCAGTCCTATTTACAATAGTCAAGTGCTGGAAGCAACCTAGATGCCCATCAGTAAATGAATGGATCAAAAACTAAGGTACATTTACATGATGGAATTCTATGCAGAAGAAAGAAAGAAGGCGCTCTTACCCTTTGTGACAGCATGGATGGACCTGGAAAGCATGAGGGTAAGTGAAATGAGCCAGGCAGTGAAAGACAAATACCATATTATCTTACCTTTAACAGGAACCTAAACAACAAAACAAACAAGAAAATATAACCAAAGAAACTGAAATAGAGAACAGGCTGACAGTGACCAGAGGGGAGAGAGAGGGAATTTCAGGGGAAAAGGGGAAGGGTTTGGAGGAACAAGTTTAAAGGACACATGGAGAAAAACTAGTGGGGGGTGGAAATGGAAGGAAGTGGGGAGGGTTGGGTGGGTGGGCTGGAATGGGAGGAAAAGACAGACAACTGTACTTGAACAGTAGTTAAAATAAAAAAGTTTAAAAAGGTGAAAGAAAGAAGATTCATGGTTTTTGTTTCATGAATAGTCGCCCTGTTTAGGTCCGACACTGCTCAGCAGCCACAATTCCTGCAGGTCCTGCCGGGAGCTCTGTAAGGCTCCAGCCTCACTGGGAAGCTTGGAAATTCTTTTAAGTCTGTGTTGCCTGGATGCTTCCTGCCTCTGCCGCCGACCAAAACCAGGTTTTCCAGATGTTTCTTCCACAATCCACGTTCTGCCGGACAAGAGATGCCATACGCGGTGTGAGGGGACCAGGTCGTCCTTCGGGAGAGGCTTGGGGCGCTGCCCTTGGGGCCGCAGATCCGGATCAGTCCCGCTGATGTTTGCACCAGTCGAAGGGGGCCACTTTGTGTCCTTTCTCCCTTCTGGATTGGCGAGGGAGGCAAGTTGGCCCCAGTGTGCCCAGGTGATTTGCAGTGGACCCGAGGCGCCGGCGGGATCCTGCTGTGGTGCCCAGCGTCAGCCTTTGACCTCTTCGCCATGGATCCGAACTGCGAGCTTAACCGTGGCCGTGGCCTCAAGTGGAACTTCCTGGACCATGTTCCAGCACTCGCTGGTGCTGTTGCCCCTGTGCGGACCGATCAACCTCAGCCACGCTGGGGCATTGGGAAAATTGGGGGTTGTAGCCCATAGGCAGTCCTGCCTGGGGCGGAGATGTTCAGCCTTCATGGTTTCCTCTATTTTTTCTCCCGAGTTTTGCTCCGGAGGTGCCACCAACCCCGGCCAAAAGGGGTGGATGGATAGGGCGTTAGGTGCCAGTCTGTGACACTCCTTGGGTCTGTTCATCCGAGGAGCCTCTGCAGGGCTTTTCTCAGTCCTGATCGGTCGCCAGACTCTATTCAGCCCAAAGGCATGATCACCTGCGTCACGGTCACCAGAGGACAATAGCTCCCCGTTTTCTGAGTCCAGTTCCTTCGGTAGGGTGTGCACAGGTGGCGTGTGCAGGCCCTGCAGGGCGAGGTGAGGTGGGACACGGGCACCCGGTTCCTGGCTCCCGGACTCAATTATTCTCCACCTTTATTCCGAAGTCCCTACAGGGAGTTGAGGACCCCAGTGAACTGTCCCACAGGTGGGTCAGAGTGGGGCACCTTTTTGACCTTCTGGGCCACCTCTTCCTCCTCTACCTTCTCCACCCCTGGTCCACCTGCAGCCCCCTGGCCTGTGTGGGGCCTGTAGAGCACCAGCTGCCTGAAGCTGTCCTCATCCTAAGAGAACATCTGGTGGCCGGGGCAACGGTTGCGTGGGGCAAAGTGAACCCATTTAGGGGCTCAAACGTGGAAGTGTGGCCACCGTGCACAGGTTGACCAGCTGGCCAGTCAGTCCAATACTGGCTAAGTGGCTCATGTGACAGCTCTTCACCCTTGCAGGTAATGCTTTACTGCGATAGAAGAGAGGTTGTGGGAGGAAGGCAGAGGCAGCGCGGTGGTCAGGATATGGCAGGAAAAATGGGTGGGGTGGGCAACAGCGAGTAAATATTAACATTTGAAATTTATTTTTCTAAGTACAGTTCTCTCCATGTAAACAGTGTTAAGGTTATAAATTTCTCTGTCTCTCTCTCCATTGATATTATATATCCTTTAACTTATATATTATATATAAATTCTATGTATATATATATACACACTTAGATACAGGAACTCTAACGTGTATAATATCATTGCAATTACCAGTTACTGATTCTGTGACTGTCTATCACTGAGGAATGTTTCCCAGTGGCTGCATTAATGACAAAACAATTTTGTTTTTAAAAAGGTCCTCTTTTTTCTTCCAGAGTGTGGGTACGGGAGGCGAGCATTGGGTTGGTTGTGTGTTAAGAGGGCCTGGCAACCCCCGGCATTGGTTCAGTCCTGTCTGGAGATGGGGACTCTTTCTGTCACTTCCCCTGCAGCTGCTGGCCTTGCACTGGTGCCCTTCCACCTCCACTTCAGTGGCATTAACCTGTGCCACCCAGAGGACAGAGGGCCAGAATCTCAAGTCAGCCCACAGGGTCAGCTGTACAAACCTGGTGAGAGTTCCCTGATGGAAACCACCAACTTTCTTATTTCCAGCTCTCTCTTCATTCTCTGTTACCTTTACTGATATTTAAATAAAAACATATGGGATCAAATTTTCACCTGCCACTGGTAGGTTATGTAAATTCAAATATTGTTTTCTCCATTGTAATAGGCTGATTGGAAAAGCAATTCTCTCAATACTTTTTAAGTATTGGATTTATTGGAGTCTTGCTGATTAATAAAACTGCATGTCTTTCAGTGCAAAATTTTATAAGAATTGTGTATATTGTACTGTGTGTTACCCTCCAAAGTCCAGTCTTTAATAGTATTCTTGAAAGTTAAAACTAATATGAGATGTCTACAAAGCATCATTATACTTGAAAGACTGTATTGAAAATATTAATATGAAGATAGTGGCCTTCACTGCTACATTAAATCGCCTTTACTTGATAGTCAAGTATAAATCATTTAATGCAAAAACTGCACTGCACACATTTACTCCTAGTTTGAATGGAACATTTTCCAAGATAGATCAGTACTAGGCCACAAAACAAGCCTCAGTAAAGTCAAGAAACTTAAAGGATATCTACCCTAGTATCTGACCACCATGTTAAATAGAATTAAAATTAAGTATAAAAGTAAAAGAGGAAAAACAAAAGAGTATGAAGATGAAACAACATGCTTCTACACACCAATAGCTGAAAGAAGAAAACAAACAGAAAACCAAATCTACCTTGAGACACATAAAATTTGAAAAACAACCTAACAAAATCTGGTATGAAGAAAAAGAAGTTAGAAGAGAAAACACTATAGCTATGCAAGGCTACCAAAAAGAGCAGGGAAAATTTCCAAAAATGTACTTAAACTTACCCATGAAGTAACCAGAGACAAAGACAAATTAAAAAATATATAAGTAGAAAAATATAACAAAAATCACATCACAAAACAATGAAAGGAAAATACCAGAAAAAGGACTAAAAAAAAATAAAAGCTAATTCACTGAAAGGTAAATTGAAAAATATATAGTAAAACTCAAAAAGAGGAAAGAAGGGAGAACAGAAATCAACAAATCAAAAAGAAAAAGAAAAATGTCAACTGACACCAAAGATAAAGAAAATCATTAAAGAATTCTATAAACAAATATACACCAAACAAATTTGACAATCTAGTTAAAATGGGTTGTCAAACCAGAATCCCCCAAGGAACAAATAGAAAGAAACAGAGAATCTGTATGGACAAATTCGTAGCAATGAAGTTGAGGCAGTAACCAAAGCTCCTCAGAACCAAAATCCCAGGATCAGATGGCTTTATAGGGGAAGCCTACCAATATATGTGTAACAATAATAATTGATACACATTATTTTCAAACTATTTTAAAAATTACAGAATAACACTTCCAAATTCATATGAGTCCAGCAGTAACCTGATTAAAAAAAATAAACAGACACAACAAAGGACTAGACTTACTGCCAATATTTCTAACAAACACAGATGCCATAATTGTTAACAGAATAATAGAAAGCTGAATTTAACAGTATGTTAAAAGAATATACATTATCATCAAGTAGGAGTTATACCCAAAATGCACATGTGTTTCAGCATCTTTTAAAACATTGTGATTCATCAAATCTCAAAAGCAAGAATTATATTCATGTAATTATTGAAAACATGCAGGAAAAATATTTTGGAAAATTCAATATCCATTTATGATTTTTGAAACATTCTCAACAAAAAATTAATAAAATCAAAATCCCTTCACTCCTTAAGGGCTCTATATGACAAGTCCACAGCTATTATCATACTCAATTGTAGAAAAAAGAAAGTTTCCCTTTAAGATGAGGGATAAAATAATGCCCACTCTCTCCCCTATCACTCAGCAGAGTACTAGAGTTTGTATCCACAGCATACACATGTGAAAAGAAAATAAAAGGCATTCCAATCAAAGTAAAACTGACACTGTTTCCAGATGACATCAGACTATGTGTAGAAATACAAGAGAACCCTGCAAAACAAAAAATGAATAGAACTAATGAAATAAATTCCGTGTGGTATCGAAATTCAAACTTAAGATATGCAAATGTGTCACATTTATATACACTAATAATGAAAAATCTGAAGAAGGAATAAATACAGTGAATGGAAAGAATTAAATATCTAGAAATTAACAAAGTCAAAGAGGTGAAAGACCTGTAGTAGCAAAAGTATGACTCTGTAGAAAATAGTTGAGGAGGACAGACACAAAAAATATAGAAGGATAATATATGTTCATAAATTGGAACTGGTAAATTGTTTACTAATAACCATACTTTCTAAAGCACTGTAGAGATATAATGCAATTTCTATCAAAATGCCAATTTTATTCTTCTCAGAACTGGAACAAATAATTGTAAAGTTTATATGGAACCACAAAAGACCCCCCATAGCCAAACCAATCTTGAGAAAAAGAATCTATGTTGGAGAGATTCTAATCCCAGATCTCAAACCACACTACAAAAATATAATTCTCAAAACAGCATGGTATTGTCTCCTGATTTCAACAAACCCACAAAGATAAATAGAAATAAATAGAAATCCCAGAAATAAATCCTCACTTGTGTGGACAACTAATGTATGGCAGAGGAGCCAAAAGTATACACTGGAGTAATGACAGTCTCTTCTACAAGTGTTCTTGAGAAATCAGAACAGATACATGCTAAAGAGACCTAAACAGTCTCTTGAACAATATACAAGAATACACTTAAACTGAAGCCATTCTAACCCAACTTTTCCAGAATTCCAACTGACCACAGTCCCACTCATGTCTTTCTGCCTTCCAGCTGATGCTAGCGCCAGCCCACACCACCGTCTTCTACCAGACCTGCCTTTGTTCTTAAAATGTTTTTCCAGACACCTACTTGTTTTTCAACAGCTCAAAACCTGAGATAACAGGTGTTAAAAAAAAAACCCTGCAGTGTTAGAACCCTAGTATTTTGGCTGAAGCCTACCCTGACTCATGGAAGACCTTCAGAGAAGACACCCCAGAGAAGCACATTTGAGATTCTTACAGTTTTCTAAGACTGGATCCCATATTTAGTAACATGTGGAAAACTATCAAGTATTTATTTTACGTGTAAGCATTCTGATGGGAAATTTGGAAGTCACAGAAAGAAATGAAGAACTGATAGTTGTATGAATATGGGTAAACTTGTCCCAAGTGAAAGGAGCCCAGTCACCCCAGATAACAAACAGTATGATGCCATTCCTATGAAATAGCCAGAATCGTGAAACTCCAGATGGAGACAGCAGATTGGGTGGTCTGCAGTTGGGGTCTGGGGAGAGAGTGGTGGTGATGGTAGTGGGGTGTGAAGTGGGCTAGGAGAGGATGGAGTGGGGTGGGAGGGGAGAACAAGAAAGGGAGGAAAAGAAAAAACACCAAAGGAGCTACTTAGTTCATGACACTGGGCATGAGTGTAATTCTGAGAGTTCTGTTGTTGTTTTTTATGTTTTGTCTCCCCTGAATGCACGGAAATTAGCCTGTGTGGAGTTCAACAAGGATCAGCCACCACACCGCCACTGGCATTTGGCAGAAATTAAAATCGAAGGCGGAGGAAGGAATGGGAAGAAATCACTAGGTTACTTTTCTGCAGGCCATAGGCATCAATATTCTAAAAGGAATGTGACCTCATTCTTCAGACACATGAAAGAAATTTATATTTGAGATACTTCTATGTGCTATTTCTAAGCGATATGCATAAACAAAATCAATGACAACCGCTCTTATGAGCACCTGCCACGAACCTCTAAACTGCCTTCCACTCACTGCTGTGCCTGGTGTGTCCCATCCCCCCCCTTCCCTATGCACGTTCCCTCCCTGCCTCCATCCTACTGGACCACACCTCCTCCCACACTCAGCCCAGCTTTGTGGTCTACCTTTTTTTCCTCTGGAAACTATAAAAGTGGCCTCAAGTCCGGTGGGGACTGACTACCAGGCTCTTTATTTGGCCCTGCATCCTCTCAGCAGCTAAGCCTTGTCTAGTATCATGGCAGTGGAAGGGAGCTTTGGATACTTTATTCTCCCTTCTTCTCCCTTATCTCTGTATTTTCTGTCCCAACACTCCTGGGATGGGGATGTTCACCATGTCAAGGAATGAACCTCCCCCTACACTTTTACAGTGCCCATGCAGGGCCATTGGGTGAACTTGGAAATGTCACACAGGGCTCCCACCCCAACACCTGCAGAGCATTCCTGGGCCTTTAGAAATGACCTGCAGGATCCCTGGCTGGTGTGGCTCAGTGTATTGAGAGTTGGCCTGGGAACCATAGGGTTGCTGCTTTGACTCCCAGTTAGGGCACATGTATAGGTTGTGGGCCAGGTCCCTGGTTGGGGGTGTGTGAGGGGCAACCACACATTGATGGTTCACTTCCTCTCTTTCTCCCTTTCCCTCTCTCTACAAATCAATAAGTAAATAAGATCTTAAGAAAAAACAAATGTCCTTCAGGGGAAGCATGACCCCCTTTATATCATCCTAGGTCAAGTAGATAGATATCCTTTGTGGACAGTGAAACTTGACTAGAATCACCTTGCTTTGTAGTAGCTGGTGCCTCTGCAAAACATCCATAAATGATACCAATAGGAACAGTAATACCTCCAATGATGATGACATGAATCATGGTCACCTGTTTTCTCTTTTCACAGGGAAGTGTACATTGGTGATGTCAATAGTTTGCATGGTGACAAGAAGTGAACAGACTTTGTGGGGGTGACTGCATTGGAAGCAAGGGAAAGGGTAAACCACTGTATTGTGCACCTGAATGTAACAGGCTGTTGTAAAAGCCATATTCAGAAAACCTTCAAAAGTGGTCACATTTACTCCCTGTGGCCCCACCCCACACAACTCCTCTGCCTTCCATCCTCCCCTGCCATGTAACAAAACCATTACCTGCCAGTGTGTAGACTGTTAGGTGAGCAAGTTGGCAAGTAGGGGACGATCTGCTAATTGACCTGGGTGCTGTGGGCACAGGTCTAAGTCCAGGCTCAGCCAACTGGTCAACCTTGGCCCCCTGGGAACCATTGCCCAGGCAGCCAGAGAATCCCATCCCCACTTTGTGATGCCAAAAACCGTGGGTGGCAGGTGCCAGAGTCCCCAGGGCAGGCTGGGGACTGTGGGTCCTCTGGGGCAGAGATGGAAGAGGAGGAGGCAGCAGACAAGACAGGCAGGGTGCCAACCTGACACACCCACAGGACAGCTCCCTGCACCCCCCGAAGTCATAGCAGGACTTCAGAGGAAAACGTCTTCAATCGAGTCACACAGCCGGGACCCATGTGTGTCCCTGTTCCTCCCCACATAACCCTCTGCACTACTCCACGCAGAGCTGGTGCTGCTCCTCACCTTTGGAATGGGGCTTGTCAAGAAAAATCCCCTCTGGTGACCGAAATTCAGGTGGACACGCATTTTGTCATGTGGGCAAAGGGGTTCTGTCTCCTCACATCTCCATGTCAAGACAGAAAAACTTTGCTGATTCACCACCAACACACAGAAACCAGGAGCAACGACAGTCAAGTCCTTGGTGCCCTATCCAGCCACCCCAATCCTGGGTCTCTTGGCATGTTGGAGCGGGCACCAGCCACCAACCTCTCCGTTCCCACAGCCGCCCCCATTGGTTAGTGAATAGATCCCCGTAGACCGAGGGGAAGCACCAGAGAGTGCTGGTCAAGCCCTCAGGGCTGTCCTGGAAACTTTGGATGGCCTCTCCCTCAGCATTCCTGCAGGTCCAGTCCCCTGCAAACAAGCACAGCGCCAAAGACCCTGCCTCCGTGGCTCCATCCCACCAGCACTGCCAGTCTCCTGGAAGTCTCCCTCCTGCACCAAGGCACAATGGCCTCCCTCCTCACTCCACAATGAAGAAACCCAAAAGCAGCCTCCAGTGACTTCAGCGGGATGGATCCAGATCATAGGCCCAGAAGGGGCCCCCACCGCCCTGGCCACTGATCTCCTCCCAGCACACCTGGGATCCGGCCTCTCCACCCACTGCCATGCGCTAGAGCAGCCACCTTGGAGCTTCCACCCAGCATCTTGCAACCCTGGCAGTGGAAGGGGCACTTGGAAAATGTGAGGCTCTCTGAGGCCAGAGGCCACAACTGGGGACCAGCCAGATATCTGGGATGGGAAACTGTTCCCTGAAGTCTGTCGCATGCCGGCACCAGCTTCCCAGTGAGACTCCAGCCGTTCTGGGTTGCGCCAGGACAAAGAAAAACTGTTGTGGCTGGGGACTGTAAAACCTAAACAGGGCAACGATTCATGGTAAAGTGGATCAATGTTGTTCTCTTTCCTCTTTTCCTTTTCCCTTTTTTAAATATTAAGTTTATTTGGGGCACATTTGTTAATAAAACCATACAGATTTTAAACTAAAATATAAAGCATCCTTGTAAAAAAACTCCTAAAAACAAAAACACACACAGGTTTTTTAAGTGCAAACTAAAAAAAAACAAAAAAAAAAAAACAAAATGAAACAAAACTTCATTTGTATAGCATCTAGTGCTCAGTGAACAAAGTATAAAGTTTCTTTTCCACCTCATTAACCCCCATTTTTTCTGTGTCGTCTTTGCTTTCCTGCATCCCACCCTAAATGTGTACACAGAGGAGGTCTTTCCAAGGCACACAAATAAAACACTGAGTCCCGGCTGTTGTGACTCAGTGGACTAAGTGCCTGCCTGTGAACCAAAGGCTTCCAGGTCAGATTCCCGGTCAGGCACATGCCTGGGTTGTGAGCCAGGTACACAGTAGGGGTGCTCCTGGGGAAATCACACATTGGTGCATTTCTCTCCCCCTCTCACTCCCTTCCCCTTTCTCTACAAATAAATGAATAAAACCTTTAAAAAATCCCTGAACTCACACAGGCAATAAATGATCAAAGTAACCACATAAAAGTTTCAGAGAAATCTACGTCTGCACGTACCACAAAAAAAACAAACACAGCAAGTGCATGGAAGTTGGGAATATTGGTGCCATGATACTTAAAAATCAACAAGTCAGGCCCCGGCTGGGCATCTCACTTGGTTACAGCATCACATCCATTCACTAAGGCTGCAGACGTGATCCAGGTGCAGTAACAGAAACATACCAAAATTGACCAAAGAACGCCTAAATAAGTGAAAAAGCAAATTGATGTTTCTCTCTCACTCTCTCTTCATATCTCTCTTCAAACACAGTAAGTTATAATGTAATATATATATATATATATATATTTTTTTTTTTAAGCAAGTGACTTGTTTACAATCACAACAGTAAAAAGGAAGCATATGTCCTGTGGCCTAGCCCCACTAGACCTCTGTTGACCAGGCCCATCTGCTTCCTCCCATACTACCACACTGCCCCTCATGGGATCAGACAGAATGAACAAAAGTATGACGGCGCTGTCACAGAGGCTTTGGGGCTAAAGCAGTGAGAATTCCTCCATTGGGGGGAATCCTTGCATAACTCTTCCCCACCACTGTGCTCTGAACCCCAGCCTATCATGTTCTGCCCTTGGATCACTTCCCTGTGTAAGTTGGGTGTGTGGGCCAAGTTACAGGCCAGAAGGCAGGTGTGTGCCCATGTTCTCATCCTGTCTGGGCAGAGAATCCAGCAAAGCAGTGGGAACACACAGATGTGTAAGAGATGCCCAGGGGCTCTGAGGAGGAATAATCTAGAGACTCTGAGATAAATGGAATGCTTGCAGCAGAGGAGGGGAGGCCAGCCAGCTTTCCCCTCCCTCATGCTTTATCCCTTATTCCCCTGTGACTGACTATCAATAAGGTGAATATGTAAACTGGCTCACAATCACAAGAAGGTGGTAAGAAAATGAGAAGTAATGAAATTCTCCAGTACACTTGATAATGCTTTGGTATCTAAAATGTGTAAAGAATGTAAAAAATTTCACACCAAAAAGCAAGCAATATACACATACAACACAATATAAAATACACTATATACATACCTTATTATAGAAGTGTACATTGAAATCTTTATAATTTTATTCACTACACAATACATTCAATTAAAATGATAAAAAATGGCACTTTGAGGTAAGTGCTTCTTTAATCAGGTTCTGAGAAATGAGAAAACAATCAACAAGTTCTCCACTTTACGTTTTCATCCTTTCTCAGTGGCAGGTTCAGGTTTGAATGTGAAATTCTCCGCCTCACCAGTGCTTCACACCTTCCAATGGTGTAGCACTTAAACTCAAGAGAGAGTAGAAAAACCCCTGACAATAGGAAGTGGGGTGTTCTCACTGGGGACTCACACCAGGCTTTAGACAACTAACTCTGTGGAGCTCACTTCAGAGATTTTGGCAGTATGTTCTCTGTATGGCGCAAGTTGGTGTTGGTAAATTTGAGGGTTAAGGGCTGCAGGGCTAGGCCAAATGCTGCAATGGGAAAGAAAAGTTCACACCTTCAGACTGGCTCAGACCAAGTGCAGGGTTAATGGCAAGCCCTTCTCATATACACTTATATGTTCCTTCCAAGACCATATTCTACAGATATATGAAGTCTTTATTATGGACCCAAAATCAGTAAATTTTATACATGGTCTTGTTACCCACCTTTGGGTCAGCATTTGGAAATGCTTCCAGATGCATGTAACATCCATCAAACTCGAAAACAAACATCGCAGACTTTCGGGGTATCAAAGATGTTACTTTATTGGCCTAGTTTACCCTGCACAGGGGCGACCTCTCAAAGTGTCCAGCAACACAATGCCCACAAGGAGCTGCAAATGAGAGCCGCGCCGAGCG
Organism: Phyllostomus discolor; assembly: GCF_004126475.2. NCBI lineage: Eukaryota > Metazoa > Chordata > Mammalia > Chiroptera > Phyllostomidae > Phyllostomus > Phyllostomus discolor. The sequence goes on along the minus strand of NW_023397489.1, from coordinate 42,394 downwards.
CTTACAACTACGTCCTTATATAGGGGCGGGCAAGCACGCGTTATACAGAAGCAGACGTGGCAGTTAGCAATTCGCTTACAAAGACTGCGCGCAGGAATCTCAAACCAAGCATTCTCGCATAGGGCAGGAAGGCAGGATGTTTGTTCATTAACCCAGTAATCTCCTGGCTCTAGCTAGCTAGGTTCCTATTTTCTCATTAAAAACTACAAATCATTGCTTATCTAGCCTACCCAGGGGAGAGCATCTGCCAGACATATACACAAAGCATTGCTTTAACTGCATCCTGCATTTTGTCTCCCTTATCAGTTCCTTTGGCTACAATGTGGTCCCTGTTTACTAAGGTCACATTTGGCTCCTAATTTCCTTGTTCCCAACAATGCACAGAATACTATGAGGATACCATCTGTAAAAAATAAAAAAGAGACTTTATTGTGTGAATGGATGCTGGGTGAAATGGGCCCGACAATGAAAGACAAACCATACTATCTCACCTATAAGTGGGACCTAATCAACAAAACAAAGAGCAAGAAAAATGTAACCAGAGACATTGAAATATAGAATAAACTGACAGTAACCGGGGGGGAGGGCAGAGAGTGATAATAGGGGAACACTGAGGAAGGGTCACCAAGGAACACAGACAAAGGAGACTTGAAGAAAGCCAAAGGGAGTAGGCTTGAGGGTGACAGGTGGGAATGAGTGGGGTGGGGTGCATGCCTGGGGGAAATGGAGAGAACTTCAACAACAACAAAACATTAAAAGAAGAGACTTCAAATGATGTCTAAGGTGACTGCCTGACACTTTGACTAAAACTAAAGCCCAGGACCGGGTCCACTCCCTTCACTGAGTTATGCTGAGTCAGAACATGCCTGAAGGTAGCAGGTGTATCGTATGCATACTTGCAAGAGGAATTAATCCAAATTATCCCAAACACTTGAGTTGGTCCAGAGCTGCATTTTTACTTTCAGAGATCCCTGATGTGGTCACATATAGGACAAGAAACAGGACCCCAGGGATGACATCTCAAAATACATGACAGATTGCTTTCAATGTGCATTTCCAGACTCAGAGTGGCAACAGGCCTGTGAAGAAATGGCAGGCATCTTTTCACATGTGAACAGAAATTCATGAACTGGCACAGCCACAGCAGGTTCAGCCATATATTCTACAGAACTCGGCACCAGATAACTACCTGTCATGGCTGGTGTTATACTAGATTCATTTGCTAACACCTCCTTTCCATATAACTACATTGAAGCCTAAGGAGATAAGGGGATATCCCCAACACACAGCCTGCAGGTGGGCAGAGTCACGTTTTGTTGAGAAGGTGGCCAGTGTTCAGCTAGTAAAACGGTGCAGCAGGATGTGTTGAATGTTGTTGAACACCATATAGGTGATTAGACAAGGATAAAAACCATGAGCAGGTAAAAATCATATATGATTTTGTTTTTTAAATAAACAGTCTCACTTTTTCAAACCTTATTTATTTATTTATTTATAGAGAGAGGAGAAAGGAAAGAGAAAGGCAGGGAGAGACATATCAATGTGTGGTTGCTTCTTTTGAGCCCCCTACTGGGGACCTGGCCTGTAGCCTAGGCACGTGCCCTGACTCTGAATAAAACCAGTGAACGTTTGCTCACCGGCCTGCACTCAATCCACTGAGTTACAGCAGCTGGGGCACATGTATAATTTCTTAAGAGGTTGCTTTCTATGTGCTTTTCCAAACTCTGACTGACCACAGGCCAGTGAGGAAAAAGGCAGAGAACATCTCATGAGAAAGTGCAAAGTTACAAATACGAAGAACCACAGTAGTTCCAGCAGTATACTATGCACCACAAAGCCCCAGGTGTGCACTGGCTATGGCTGATACAATTAATCCCACTAGAAGTTATACAAAATTTGTATTTTATACGCACTTTCAGAGAAGCAAGTTGAGGCTCAAAGAGATTATAAATATATCCAAGACAGCAGTTGAATGTAGGCAGGGTCACTTTGTGCTGTGTAGAAAGCCAGAACCTAGTGGAAATGTGATCCAGGATATACCGTGTGATATTAAACACCAGAGAGTTGAACAGCTAGGTAGTCGTGTGCATGGTGGTTCTACATTGAAAGGTTAGTACCCCAGATACCTGGGACACCTCCTTGTTATGTCTCCTGGAGGGCCCTCAAGGTGCAAGTTTACTGACAGATAAGCTGGTGTCACCTTCACACTAAGTAAGTAGATAAGAGACATAATGTAGACAACATCCCTATGAAGTACCACAAGGATCAAGGTGTGGACATTATCCAGGAACTCTTAGTTCCTTAGAGACATGAGTTTGGAAACAGATTTTTAAGAGAAAATGTATTTTGAGCTATAAATATACAGTTTGTGTTTACTGGTTTTTAAAAATACATACAACTATTCCCATCAGTACATTTTGTTAGGTGAGGAACAACAGACCTTCTTGTAGGAATAGCCTGTCTTAAGAGCATTGTCCCAGTGTGTCTGCAATAAACAACATTATAGAGATTGAAACACAGGCTTATGGATTTGAATGGCTGCTCAAGCACCTTCAGGTCAGAACTGACCACAGTCGAAAACACGTCTCTCCACTTCAGGTCAGAACTGACAACAGTCGAAAACACGTCTCTCCACGTTCCCTCTAAGCTACTGAGGCTTGATCTGCCCCGGACAAGGAGGAAAAAGAGCTGCAACATGCCATCCCTTGAGGGGAACCTCAGCCAGTGAGGTTCCCGGGAGCCACCATAGATGGAAATAAAGAGTTGTCCCAGCCACAATCTTGTTGCTCTGGTGGGAAAAGGGGAGGTGATTCCCTCCAGTGGAGAATGTCCTCAGCCAATGAGGTGTTCTGGGTTTAGCTTGAAAAAGGCAGGGGTGAGAAGTATTTAAAGTGACCCAGGAACTACTAACATTCTCTATAATATAGAAACCTCTTTCAGAGCACGACTCCCTTTTATATTGAAAGCATCCTAGAAGGTGTTCTGTGAATGGGAGTCCCATTTTCCAAGTTATCAGTATGCCAAGGGCTAGTGTGGTTTGGGACATGACTCTGATAATAGGAGTTCCCATTCCCCTCCCTGCCGACCCATCCTCCAGTATAAAGTATTAGCTTTGCAGGGACAGTGGTAGAACCCACACTAGCATGAGCTTCCCACTTGGCACCCCAGTTTTCATCTGTTAATGGGGTGTTGGGAATATAAAAAATGAGGGCTGTTGATCTCTACACAATGACCAGGTGACAGGCTCAGTAGTTTTTGTCTTAATTTTGTAAAGGGGTAGGTCTTGAGGTTCGCTACTGTCCCTATCTGATGCTGACCCCAGCTCGTGGGGTCTGCATCATTATGGATGAAATGAGACATTCACACAGACTACCGAGTCTGGTGCAGGAAAAGGGACAGCATGGCTTTTCTCTCAAGGGGAGCGAAAGCCTCTTCCTCTGCGATGACAGGCCTTTATTGTGTTCCTCCGCCCACAAGACGGTCCTCATTTATTACACACAGATTCGCTTTAGGTGGTTAACTTTTACAGAAAACAAGGGAGCCAATGCTGCTGCTCAACATACAGAAGAGGGGTAGTTGCAAATGAAAAAGCAAAAGTAGTTGGACTGGTTATACTCATCCTTGGAAGGTTTAGCATGGATTTTAGGAAGTTGCTTTGCAGTAAATGCCCTCAATTCAGGGTGAGGGAGTTTTAGGAAAAAGGAAGACTCATAGCAGCCTAGGTACATTGCAGGCCTGATTCCCCACAGGAGAACCTATCTGTGGGCGTGAGTCTTGTGCATTTGCGAGTGGGAGCTGGGCCCAGGCCACACATGGTGATCTACTACACCTATCCTTTTCGCCTTTAAAGCCTATGGCTCCGCCCTGGCTGGCGTAGCTCAGTGGATTGCACATGGGCTGCGAACCAAAGTATTACAGGTTTGATTCCCAGTCAGGACACATGCCTGGGTTGCAGGCCACCACCCCCAGCAACCGCACATTGATGTTTCTCTCTCTCTCTCTCTTTCTCCCTCCCTTCCCTCTCTAAAAATAAATAAATGAAATCTTAAAAAAAAAAATCCTATGGCTCCTATGAGGGAGATGTTAGCTTGAAGTTCCTTACCGTCAGTGGCATGTGCACACCATTTAAAAGGTACAGGTAAACACAGAGTGTCAGACAGTGTGGAAAACAAGTAGGCAGATGTTCTGACACACAGACAGTATTTGCAGAGATGGATAGCCAATGTCGTGTTTCCTCTACAGGACTGTCTGGTGGGAGCCAAAACGGACCGCCTGTCCCTTTGGTGTTGTTGCTGGATAAAGGAGGCCCTGAATTCCACCAGGTGTGGAGTTTAAATATGGGTGGATCAAGGATATGGCTCCAGTAAATATGCTCAGTTTCAGCAGTGAGGCCAAAGCCTCCAAAACAAGCTAACAGAACAAGATCAACACGGCTTTGATGGAATTAGAGGACAGTGCTGACAAGCAGGCTAGAAATTGATTTTCAGGAGTGTCTTGTACCCCTACATCCTGCATGACCTCTTCAGCCCTGCTCTTAAGGGTTTTAAAGTCTCCCCATGTGACCCCCTTGGGTTCAAGTGATGGACTGGTCTCTGTGTCCTGTTTCCCCCAATTCTGGTGAAGGGCTCAGATCCGACATCAGTCTTTGGTCATGGCCATCTGGGACAGCTGGTTGGCCAGGTCCTCAAGATGCCAGAACCTCTCCTTCTGAGTTGTCCACAGGGGTTGGTGGGGTTGGTCTCCCATAGTAGGGTTCCACTCTTTTAGCAGGTAGCCACAAAGGGCCTGTAGGTTCTGAAACACAGACATACCCTCTTCCCCAAGTTAACAAGTCAACTGGCCCCTCCCATTTGCCTTCTCCTAAAGGATCTCTGTATAACACTAAGGGATGGGGCCCCTTACTATCTACCTTTTGTCAATTAAAATGTTTCTTGATTGGTGTATTAAGAGAATTATTGTAATTAAGAAAATTTTAAATATACATGGCCAACATAATGATATTTCTTGGAGGGGTTCCTGGCTTCCCCTTTTTGGTTTGTTAATGTCAGAATGGGTGGGGTAGGACAAGATGGTGCCTGGACTACAAGCAATCATGGCGGCTGGACTGGAACCCAAAGAGATGGCTGACGTCAAACCAGGATGCGAGGGGAACCACCAATGATATGCTGCTGCTTTGTTCACAAGGAACCAATCCCCAGCTCCCACAGAAAGTCAACCCAGAACAAAACCCCACCATTTTTCCCCACTCAGGGCGACTTCTCTGACCCCTTTTCTCTGGATCAGAGAACTTTGCCCGGGGCAAACCCCCAAAATAAAGCTCTATGCTGCCTAATTTTGTGGCTAAATAGCATTTATTCCTCAGCGGGATCTAAGGAAACCTCACAGTTAAGAAGAGTTTTAAAAGTATGATGGGCTCATTCAATAATTGCTTGGCCTGTGGAATGATGAGGGATGCCCATTTTATGTGGAAATCCTCATTTTGTAGGAAATCTTGGGTGCATCGGTGTGTATACCCTGGTCCGTTGTCAGATTTAACTTTTTGTGGACAGCTCACCTGGCTAAAAGCCTCAAGCCAATGGGCGTGGATGTTTTTAGCTGATTAGCCCCTAAGGGCAGAAGTATGTAATGCTTCCAGGAAAGTATCAATGAGGCATGAATACATTTAAACTTCCCAAAAGGGGGGTAATATGTGACATCAGTTTTCCAGAATACTTGTGGCTCTAAGCCTCTAGGATTCATTCCAATAGAGGGCAATGCCTTACTTGACATTCTCTAATAATTTGTTGGGCCTGAGATCGTGGGAGTTTGAACTCCTTGCCAAGTGCATGACTGTTTTGATGAAAAAACTGATGGGAGGCAACAGTCTTTTAAAACGTATCTACCACGCTCCCTAGAGCATCAGCCGGGGCATTGCCTTCAGACCTGGGACCGGGGAGGCCTATATGGGAACGCAGATGAGTAACAAACAGAGTGAATTCCCTTTTATCTAGCAAAGTTTAACAGGCTGAGTAGAGGGGTGTCAACAGACCCCGGAAGGAGAGCCTGGTCTATGTAAAGGAAATTATATACAGTCTAACCAGAGTCACAAACTAGACTCATGAGCTGGTGAGGCCACTGCTGGAGAGCTATAACACCTCCAAGGAGCTCAGCCCATTGAGTGGAAATATGACCACAAGAAATACAATGTTTCCAGTCTTTATTTTCCTACCAGGTGATGGCAGCTTTCCCTGTTTTTCCTGAGCCATCAATAAAAACAGTCCTTGCTTTGTGGACAGGGGTCTTACTAACTTTTTCTTTCAGAGGAATATTGAGGATTAGGAGGTTTTGTAACAAACTGTCTGAGGGCAGGATAATTTCTATTTTGCCAACAAAGTCTGTGATGGCACAGCGAAATTCCAGAGACTGACTGGACAGCTGTTGTGAATAGATTTGGGTAAGTCAGGCGTGAATGATGGCTGGGCCATGGCCAAAATGTTGCTGAGTTCTCTCATGTCCTTTAATAATAATTTGGCATAGAGCTGTAATATAAGGGGTAATAGTATATTTAAACTGATGACAGAGAAACAGCCATTCTATCATACCTAACTGAGGTAATAGTTGACCAATTAAACCTGCGGGGGTACGTAAAGTGGGAAAGCAGGAGAGCCTGATGGGAAATTGGCAGTGAACCTTTGTGAACTGTCTTTAGTTAATATGCCAATTGAGAAGGTCTAATTTTTGGAGAGCCTGGGGGGTCAAAGTTCTACAGGAATTTAGGTCTAAGTGTCTTTTTAAGGTATTTCATAAATGAGTAAGCTGATGGAGGGTAATTCCTAGACAAGGTCTAAGCCAGTTAATAATACCCAATAGTTGCTGGCAGTTATTAAGTGTTGGGCACTCAGGTGAATTAATTTGCAGTGTTTGAGGCTGAATTGTTTTGTGAAAAAGAATGTGCCCCAGGTATTCCCAAGGCCCAGACTGTGGGACCATTTCAGGGGCTATAATTCAGCCTGCATGAGATATGGCCTTCTTTACATAAGCAAAAGTCTCAGCTAGCATCTCAGAAGATGGGGCAGCAATCAGACTATTGTCCACAGAATGATGTATTACAGAATTAGGGAACTTTCTTGGACAGGACAGAAGGTTTCATGGATGAAATACTGGCAGGTAGTTGGGCCGTTTGCATGCCTTGAGGCAGAACCTTCCATTGGAATCTCTGTAATGGCTGAGAGTTGTTAAGAACCAGGACAGAGACAGCAAATTGCTCTCTATCTTTTTCAGGTAAAGGAATTATTTTTTAAAGATTTTATTTACTTTATTTTTAGAGTTGGAAGAGGGAGACAGAGAGAGACATCAATGTGTGGTTGCTGGGGGTTATGGCCTGCAACCCAGGCATGTGCCCTGACTGGGAATCGAACCTGCGATGACTGGTTTGCAGCCCGCGCTCAATCCACTGAGCTACGCCAGCCAGGGCTTTTTCAGGTAAAGGAATTATTTAAAAAGCAATCTTTTAAGTCAATGACTAGCAGGGGCCAATTTTGGGGGAGGCCAGCTGGATTTGGGACTCCAGGTTGGAGAGCTCCCATTGCCTGAAGCATCTCACTAATTTTCTAAGATCATTCATAAGCCTCCATTTCCCTGATTTTTTAGGAACTATAAAAATTGTAGTTTTCCACGGTTTGCTAGATAGTTCATTATGTCCTGCCTCTAATTGTCATTTCCCTAATTCATGATTTTTTTCTAACCTCTGCCCTTACAATGGCCACTCATCAGCCCACACCTGTGTATCTGAAGCCATGTGAGGGGCAGAGGAGATTTCTGAACAGTGGCCATTAGCAAAAAGGTGGGAGGGTGATGTTCATTCCCCACTGAGTGAGAAGGTCTCATCCCCAGATATTAAGTGAGGCTGGAAGGACATACGGCTGAATTGGTCCTTGTTGTCTGTCAGGGACATAGCACCCGAGACACCCAACACTTGTGGGTGGTTGAAAATTGCCTCCTATGCCAGTTATGGACATTTTGTTCTACCTCAGTGAACAATCTGGAGGCCAATATTGACTAGAAATTATGGACACATCTGCACCCACATCCACTAGGCCATGGGAAGTTCTGTCTTTGATTTTGATTTCTAAAACAGGTTTATTTAATTTAATGGAGGTGGTCCAAAAACCAGATTGATTATTAGTACTACCAAAGCCTCCTTTCCCTCTTTTAATATTTTGAGTATTTGGAACTGTGTAGCGAAGAAGTTGGGGTATTCAAGTTTGGCGGGAATGACATGATATCCAAAGGCTCTCATCATAATTTTGATTTCTCTTTGATAATCAGAATTAATTACTCTGGGCTGGACTAAAATCCCTTTAGTGGTAACCACAGGGTGACATCTGATACCCTTCAGTGAGGGCTGAGAGGAGCCCTATAGTGCTGGGCTCCTATTGTCTTTAAAGCCGTTTTCTCAACTTCTGTATATCTCAGAAGGTGAAGGCTCCTGTGCTGGGTCCCCTCCCCTGTTAGCAACAATGGGAAAGGAAGGTAATGCTTCCCAGTCTCCTGCATTCACAGCCTCTCAGAGAGGTTGCTGCAAAGTGGAGACAATCTGCCCAGGGGAAGGGGCTGGATCTAAAGGAGGAGGAGGAGGGTGGGTGGGGGCAGAGGTAGATTTCAGAGGCCCCCAGAGCAACTAACTCCCTGGGGAGGGAGTGGCTACTCCTGGGAGTCATCCCACAACCCCTCTGATGGAGTGGTGGGGAGGGGCCCTCCCTCCTCTGTTTACTGCAGCTGAACAGCCCCTTGCAATTTAAAATGGCAACTTTTCCCTGTCCTTGGAAAGGCAGGCCCCCTGCTGTGTCTGGGCTAGGCCTTTTTGTCTATTTATAGCAGCCGAGGATTTTTGTTACTGGGTTTAGCAACTCTGCCTGCCAGGGCCCTACTGGCCCCTTCCTTTTCCTCTAAGCTTTCCTGACCTTGAGGTTTGCTAGTATCAATAGGGACGAGAGGGAGCAGTTCCGACTAGGCTCCAGGTCAATAAATTCCACTCTCCCAGAGGTGTTCTGTTCTCCTGGTACCACTTCAACTTCTGTCCTGGTTTCCCCCACACTTCTAAATCTAGGAAGCCTTTATCTGGAGACCATGGACAATAGCTCTTTATTCTCTTCCATAAAGACCTGGGTATGACCTGCTTTTCCAGGGGGACACACCGGCCCCTTTCTGAGCTTGCTCTCCTGGGGCTACAACCTCAGAAACCACACCAAGCAGTCCCCAACAATCCCTTTCCAACCTGGAGACACTCTACAAATAAAAGACATATTATATAACTTTTAAAATTTCAAATAAGACATGAATTGTTTTTCCTTTTATAGTAAACCAAGTTTTCATACCCTCACTATGAACAGTTTATATTTAGCAAAGGGGCAATTACTTGGACAATTTACTTAGCGAGAAAGTCCATTATGGGGAAAGAATTAGAGAAAATAAGACAGGAATTGACAAGTCTTCATGTGGCCCATGAATATCATAGTAACTATTAAAGTATCAATGAAACAAGTGGCTATGAGGAGCACTGAGAGTATGAACAAACATCCTGACACCGGGTCCAAGTCAGGCTGAGTGCACTGAAGCGGCCGTGACCAGAGAGTGCAGGTGGCAATGTCCCTGCTACAGCCTTTCCAGTTTGGAATCTTCCTGTTGGTGTAAAAGTATGAAAATGGTGCATATTCATATCCTTGAAACAATTGTACCATTCTTTCGTAACACTTTTCAGCCAAAAATCAGCATATCTTGAAACTAAATTTTATTCCACAAATTCAGAGTTTGAAATCTAGTGGCCCATTAACTCTGAGTTTTCCTATATTTGTGTTACAGAACAACAGCAGGGGGCCAAAGCAATGTACTATTACCTGAAAGGAATCCCCCAGGTTCGTTATGTCCGCTGTCAGAGAAAAGATGTCTCTCAATGCCAGAGATTCATGAAAAGGAAAGGAAATGTTTATTTAATGCTGTACAGACTTAAAGGAGTGACCTAATGTCTTCATCAAAATCCCAAAGTCCCTTAAAACACCCACAAACACACACAGTCCTTCCTTCCCCCTTGGCCCAGTCTGGGGGACCATATCTCAGGAAAAGAAACAGAAGTCCGAGGCTCAGGCAGCCTCTAGTTCTTCTCAGTGATCTGTCTCGGCTGGTGGGCCTCCCTCGGTTCCTGGCATCATCAGCTGTGTCACCAGGATCTCTGCTAAAGCCGGGTGGTAGTTCCCCCTTCTGAAGCTGTGGGGGTCCCCACTCTGGCAAAGCCTCGTGGTTCTCCTTCACTGCCACAGCCGTGTGGTCCTCTTGGCACAATGGCTGTAGGAGTCTCCACTCTGGGAAGACCGCGTGGTTCTCTCCCCCAGCACCGAGGCAGTCCCCACTCTGGCAAACCCTTGTGGTTTTCTCTCCCAATGGCTGCCATATCTGGTTTTAAATTCCCGAGGCAATCTTGCTCTGCAGCCCCATTTCCAACTCCTCCTACAATCAGTCACACCTGCCAGCATTCATATCCTTCCAGCTTTACTGGGCTGCCATCGAGAGTCTGGGCAGGCGTGGCCCCATGTCATGGAGCCAATCTTCCCCAAGCTCCCACGCAGGCGCTGTAACCCGGGAACCTGTCCCGCAGTTACGTCTTGGTGGGAAGTCACTTCCATTCCCCTGACTCACAGCAAGGCCACAGCTATTTAACATATCTATGCAACCAGTTAAAGGTTATAGATATGTTAAATGACCATGCCAGAGATTAGCTACAAGGCTGTTGCTATGCAAAACAGCTCTCAATGGCCCTGCTCCATGTG
>NW_023397489.1:0-31103 GCF_004126475.2 Phyllostomus discolor | reverse complement strand
GACAGGGCTGCTGTCTCCCTCTTCCAACTCTAAAAATAAAGTAAATAAAATCTTTAAAAAAAATAATTCCTTTACCTGAAAAAGATAGAGAGCAATTTGCTGTCTCTGTCCTGGTTCTTAACAACTCTCAGCCATTACAGAGATTCCAATGGAAGGTTCTGCCTCAAGGCATGCAAACGGCCCAACTATCTGCCAGTATTTCATCCATGAAAACTTCTGTCCTGTCCAAGAAAGTTCCCTAATTCTGTAATACATCATTCTGTGGACAATAGTCTGATTGCTGCCCCATCTTCTGAGATGCTAGCTGAGACTTTTGCTTATGTAAAGAAGGCCATATCTCATGCAGGCTGAATTATAGCCCCTGAAATGGTCCCACAGTCTGGGCCTTGGGAATACCTGGGGCACATTCTTTTTCACAAAACAATTCAGCCTCAAACACTGCAAATTAATTCACCTGAGTGCCCAACACTTAATAACTGCCAGCAACTATTGGGTATTATTAACTGGCTTAGACCTTGTCTAGGAATTACCCTCCATCAGCTTACTCATTTATGAAATACCTTAAAAAGACACTTAGACCTAAATTCCTGTAGAACTTTGACCCCCCAGGCTCTCTAAAAATTAGAACTTCTCAATTGGCATATTAACTAAAGACAGTTCACAAAGGTTCACTGCCAATTTCCCATCAGGCTCTCCTGCTTTCCCACTTTACGTACCCCCGCAGGTTTAATTGGTCAACTATTACCTCAGTTAGGTATGATAGAATGGCTGTTTCTCTGTCATCAGTTTAAATATACTATTACCCCTTATATTACAGCTCTATGCCAAATTATTATTAAAGGACATGAGAGAACTCAGCAACATTTTGGCCATGGCCCAGCCATCATTCACGCCTGACTTACCCAAATCTATTCACAACAGCTGTCCAGTCAGTCTCTGGGATTTCACTGTGCCATCACAGACTTTGTTGGCAAAATAGAAATTATCCTGCCCTCAGACAGTTTGTTACAAAACCTCCTAATCCTCAATATTCCTCTGAAAGAAAAAGTTAGTAAGACCCCTGTCCACAAAGCAAGGACTGTTTTTATTGATGGCTCAGGAAAAACAGGGAAAGCTGCCATCACCTGGTAGGAAAATAAAGACTGGAAACATTGTATTTCTTATGGTCATATTTCCACTCAATGGGCTGAGCTCCTTGGAGGTGTTATAGCTCTCCAGCAGTGGCCTCACCAGCTCATGAGTCTAGTTTGTGACTCTGGTTAGACTGTATATAATTTCCTTTACATAGACCAGGCTCTCCTTCCGGGGTCTGTTGACACCCCTCTACTCAGCCTGTTAAACTTTGCTAGATAAAAGGGAATTCACTCTGTTTGTTACTCATCTGCGTTCCCATATAGGCCTCCCCGGTCCCAGGTCTGAAGGCAATGCCCCGGCTGATGCTCTAGGGAGCGTGGTAGATACCTTTTAAGACTGTTGCCTCCCATCAGTTTTTTCATCAAAACAGTCATGCACTTGGCAAGGAGTTCAAACTCCCACGATCTCAGGCCCAACAAATTATTAGAGAATGTCAAGTAAGGCATTGCCCTCTATTGGAATGAATCCTAGAGGCTTAGAGCCGCAAGTATTCTGGAAAACTGATGCCACATATTACCCCCCTTTTGGGAAGTTTAAATGTATTCATGCCTCATTGATACTTTCCTGGAAGCATTACATACTTCTGCCCTTAGGGGCTAATCAGCTAAAAACATCCACGCCCATTGGCTTGAGGCTTTTAGCCAGGTGAGCTGTCCACAAAAAGTTAAATCTGACAACGGACCAGGGTATACACACTGATGCACCCAAGATTTCCTACAAAATGGGGATTTCCACATAAAACGGGCATCCCTCATCATTCCACAGGCCAAGCAATTATTGAATGAGCCCATCATACTTTTAAAACTCTTCTTAACTGTGAGGTTTTCTTAGATCCCGCTGAGGAATAAATGCTATTTAGCCACAAAATTAGGCAGCATAGAGCTTTATTTTGGGGGTTTGCCCCGGGCAAAGTTCTCTGATCCAGAGAAAAGGGGTCAGAGAAGTCGCCCCGAGCAGGGAAAAATGGTGGGGTTTTGTTCTGGGTTGACTTTCTGTGGGAGCTGGGGATTGGTTCCTTGTGAACAAAGCAGCAGCATATCATTGGTGGTTCCCCTCGCATCCTGGTTTGACGTCAGCCATCTCTTTGGGTTCCAGTCCAGCCACCACGATTGCTTGTAGTCCAGGCGCCATCTTGTCCTACCCCACCCATTCTGACATTAACAAACCAAAAAGGGGAAGCCAGGAACCCCTCCAAGAAATATCATTATGTTGGCCATGTATATTTAAAATTTTCTTAATTACAATAATTCTCTTAATACACCAATCAAGAAACATTTTAATTGACAAAAGGTAGATAGTGAGGGGCCCCATCCCTTAGTGTTATACAGAGATCCTTTAGGAGAAGGCAAATGGGAGGGGCCAGTTGACTTGTTAACTTGGGGAAGAGGGTATGTCTGTGTTTCAGAACCTACAGGCCCTTTGTGGCTACCTGCTAAAAGAGTGGAACCCTACTATGGGAGACCAACCCCACCAACCCCTGTGGACAACTCAGAAGGAGAGGTTCTGGCATCTTGAGGACCTACCCAACCAGCTGTCCCAGATGGCCATGACCAAAGACTGATGTCGGATCTGAGCCCTTCACCAGAATTGGGGGAAACAGGACACAGAGACCAGTCCATCACTTGAACCCAAGGGGGTCACATGGGGAGACTTTAAAACCCTTAAGAGCAGGGCTGAAGAGGTCATGCAGGATGTAGGGGTACAAGACACTCCTGAAAATCAATTTCTAGCCTGCTTGTCAGCACTGTCCTCTAATTCCATCAAAGCCGTGTTGATCTTGTTCTGTTAGCTTGTTTTGGAGGCTTTGGCCTCACTGCTGAAACTGAGCATATTTACTGGAGCCATATCCTTGATCCACCCATATTTAAACTCCACACCTGGTGGAATTCAGGGCCTCCTTTATCCAGCAACAACACCAAAGGGACAGGCGGTCCGTTTTGGCTCCCACCAGACAGTCCTGTAGAGGAAACACGACATTGGCTATCCATCTCTGCAAATACTGTCTGTGTGTCAGAACATCTGCCTACTTGTTTTCCACACTGTCTGACACTCTGTGTTTACCTGTACCTTTTAAATGGTGTGCACATGCCACTGACGGTAAGGAACTTCAAGCTAACATCTCCCTCATAGGAGCCATAGGCTTTAAAGGAGAAAAGGATGGGGACAGTAGTAAACCCCCAGACATAGGTCTTTGTAAAATTAAGACAGAAACTACTGAGCCTGTCACTTGGGCATTGTGTAGAGATCAACAGCCCTCATTCCTCATACTCCCACACCCCATTAACAGATGAAAACTGGGGTGCCAAGTGGGAAGCTCATGCTAGTGTGGGTTCTACCACTGTCCCTGCAAAGCTAATACTTTATACTGGAGGATGGGTCGGCAGGGAGGGGGAGGGGAACGGGAACTCCTATTATCAGAGTCATGTCCCAAACCACACTAGCCCTTGGCATACTGATAACTTGGAAAATGGGACTCCCATTCACAGAACACCTTCTAGGATGCTTTCAATATAAAAGGGAGTCGTGCTCTGAAAGAGGTTTCTATATTATAGAGAATGTTAGTAGTTCCTGGGTCACTTTAAATACTTCTCACCCCTGCCTTTTTCAAGCTAAACCCAGAACACCTCATTGGCTGAGGACATTCTCCACTGGAGGGAATCACCTCCCCTTTTCCCACCAGAGCAACAAGATTGTGGCTGGGACAACTCTTTATTTCCATCTATGGTGGCTCCCGGGAACCTCACTGGCTGAGGTTCCCCTCAAGGGATGGCATGTTGCAGCTCTTTTTCCTCCTTGTCCGGGGCAGATCAAGCCTCAGTAGCTTAGAGGGAACGTGGAGAGACGTGTTTTCGACTGTTGTCAGTTCTGACCTGAAGGTGCTTGAGCAGCCATTCACATCCATAAGCCTGTGTTCTAGTCTCCATAACCAGGTTGTTTACTGAAGGCTCCCTGGGACAATGTTGTTAAGACAGGCTATTCCTACAAGAAGGTCTGTTGTTCCTCACCTAACAAAATGTACTGATGGGAATAGTTGTATGTATTTTTAAAAACCAGTAAACACAAACTGTATATTTATAGCTCAAAATACATTTTCTCTTAAAAATCTGTTTCCAAACTCATGTCTCTAAGGAACTAACAGTTCCTGGACAATGTCCACACCTTGATCCTTGTGGTACTTCATAGGGATGTTGTCTACATTATGTCTCTTATCTACTTACTTAGTGTGAAGGTGACACCAGCTTATCTGTCAGTAAACTTGCACCTTGAGGGCCCTCCAGGAGACATAACAAGGAGGTGTCCCAGGTATCTGGGGTACTAACCTTTCAATGTAGAACCACCATGCACACGACTACCTAGCTGTTCAACTCTCTGGTGTTTAATATCACACAGTATATCCTGGATCACATTTCCACTAGGTTCTGGCTTTCTACACAGCACAAAGTGACCCTGCCTACATTCAACTGCTGTCTTGGATATATTCATAATCTCTTTGAGCCTCAACTTGCTTCTCTGAAAGTGCGTATAAAATACAAATTTTGTATAACTTCTAGTGGGATTAATTGTATCAGCCATGGCCAGTGCACACCTGGGGCTTTGTGGTGCATAGTATACTGCTGGAACTACTGTGGTTCTTCGTATTTGTAACTTTGCACTTTCTCATGAGATGTTCTCTGCCTTTTTCCTCACTGGCCTGTGGTCAGTCAGAGTTTGGAAAAGCACATAGAAAGCAACCTCTTAAGAAATTATACATGTGCCCCAGCTGCTGTAACTCAGTGGATTGAGTGCAGGCCGGTGAGCAAACGTTCACTGGTTTTATTCAGAGTCAGGGCACGTGCCTAGGCTACAGGCCAGGTCCTCAGTAGGGGGCTCAAAAGAAGCAACCACACATTGATATGTCTCTCCCTGCCTTTCTCTTTCCTTTCTCCTCTCTCTATAAATAAATAAATAAATAAAGTTAGAAAAAGTGAGACTGTTTATTTAAAAAACAAAATCATATATGATTTTTACCTGCTCATGGTTTTTATCCTTGTCTAATCACCTATATGGTGTTCAACAACATTCAACACATCCTGGTGCACCGTTTTACTAGCTGAACACCGGCCACCTTCTCAACAAAACGTGACTCTGTCCACCTGCAGGCTGTGTGTTGGGGATATCCCCTTATCTCCTTAGGCTTCAATGTAGTTATATGGAAAGGAGGTGTTAGCAAATAAATCTAGTATAACACCAGCCATGACAGGTAGTTATCTGGTGCCGAGTTCTGTAGAATATATGGCTGAACCTGCTGTGGCTGTGCCAGTTCATGAATTTCTGTTCACATGTGAAAAGATGCCTGTCATTTCTTCACAGGCCTGTTGCCACTCTGAGTCTGGAAATGCACATTGAAAGCAATCTGTCATGTATTTTGAGATGTCATCCCTGGGGTCCTGTTTCTTGTCCTATATGTGACCACATCAGGGATCTCTGAAAGTAAAAATGCAGCTCTGGACCAACTCAAGTGTTTGGGATAATTTGGATTAATTCCTCTTGCAAGTATGCATACGATACACCTGCTACCTTCAGGCATGTTCTGACTCAGCATAACTCAGTGAAGGGAGTGGACCCGGTCCTGGGCTTTAGTTTTAGTCAAAGTGTCAGGCAGTCACCTTAGACATCATTTGAAGTCTCTTCTTTTAATGTTTTGTTGTTGTTGAAGTTCTCTCCATTTCCCCCAGGCATGCACCCCACCCCATTCATTCCCACCTGTCACCCTCAAGCCTACTCCCTTTGGCTTTCTTCAAGTCTCCTTTGTCTGTGTTCCTTGGTGACCCTTCCTCAGTGTTCCCCTATTATCACTCTCTGCCCTCCCCCCTGGTTACTGTCAGTTTATTCTATATTTCAATGTCTCTGGTTACATTTTTCTTGCTCTTTGTTTTGTTGATTAGGTCCCACTTATAGGTGAGATAGTATGGTTTGTCTTTCATTGTCGGGCCCATTTCACCCAGCATCCATTCACACAATAAAGTCTCTTTTTTATTTTTTACAGATGGTATCCTCATAGTATTCTGTGCATTGTTGGGAACAAGGAAATTAGGAGCCAAATGTGACCTTAGTAAACAGGGACCACATTGTAGCCAAAGGAACCGATAAGGGAGACAAAATGCAGGATGCAGTTAAAGCAATGCTTTGTTTATATGTCTGGCAGATGCTCTCCCCTGGGTAGGCTAGATAAGCAATGATTTGTAGTTTTTAATGAGAAAATAGGAACCTAGCTAGCTAGAGCCAGGAGATTACTGGGTTAATGAACAAACATCCTGCCTTCCTGCCCTATGCGAGAATGCTTGGTTTGAGATTCCTGCGCGCAGTCTTTGTAAGCGAATTGCTAACTGCCACGTCTGCTTCTGTATAACGCATGCTTGCCCGCCCCTATATAAGGACGTAGTTGTAAGCGCTCGGCGCGGCTCTCATTTGCAGCTCCTTGTGGGCATTGTGTTGCTGGACACTTTGAGAGGTCGCCCCTGTGCAGGGTAAACTAGGCCAATAAAGTAACATCTTTGATACCCCGAAAGTCTGCGATGTTTGTTCTCGAGTTTGATGGATGTTACATGCATCTGGAAGCATTTCCAAATGCTGACCCAAAGGTGGGTAACAAGACCATGTATAAAATTCACTGATTTTGGGTCCATAATAAAGACTTCATATATCTGTAGAATATGGTCTTGGAAGGAACATATAAGTGTATATGAGAAGGGCTTGCCATTAACCCTGCACTTGGTCTGAGCCAGTCTGAAGGTGTGAACTTTTCTTTCCCACTGCAGCACTTGGCCTAGCCCTGCAGCCCTTAACCCTCAAATTTACCAACACCAACTTGCGCCATACAGAGAACATACTGCCAAAATCTCTGAAGTGAGCTCCACAGAGTTAGTTGTCTAAAGCCTGGTGTGAGTCCCCAGTGAGAACACCCCACTTCCTATTATCAGGGGTTTTTCTACTCTCTCTTGAGTTTAAGTGCTACACCATTGGAAGGTGTGAAGCACTGGTGAGGTGGAGAATTTCACATTCAAACCTGAACCTGCCACTGAGAAAGGATGAAAACGTAAAGTGGAGAACTTGTTGATTGTTTTCTCATTTCTCAGAACCTGATTAAAGAAGCACTTACCTCAAAGTGCCATTTTTTATCATTTTAATTGAATGTATTGTGTAGTGAATAAAATTATAAAGATTTCAATGTACACTTCTATAATAAGGCATGTATATAGTGTATTTTATATTGTGTTGTATGTGTATATTGCTTGCTTTTTGGTGTGAAATTTTTTACGTTCTTTACACATTTTAGATATCAAAGCATTATCAAGTGTACTGGAGAATTTCATTACTTCTCATTTTCTTACCACCTTCTTGTGATTGTGAGCCAGTTTACATATTCACCTTATTGATAGTCAGTCACAGGGGAATAAGGGATAAAGCATGAGGGAGGGGAAAGCTGGCTGGCCTCACCTCCTCTCCTAGAGGCATCCCGTTTATCTCAGACTCTCTAGATTATACCTCCTCAGAGCCCCTGGGCATCTCTTACACATCTGCGTGTTCCCACTGCTTTGCTGGATTCTCTGCCCAGACAGGATGTGCACATGGGCACACACCTGCCTTCTGGCCTGTAACTTGGCCCACACACCCAACTTACACAGGGAAGTGATCCAAGGGCAGAACATGATAGGCTGGGGTTCACAGCACAGTGGTGGGGAAGTTATACAAGGATTCCCCAAAATGTAGCCCTACTACATTCTCTGTGACAGCACCCTCAGACATTCTGTCCATCCTGTCTGATCCCGTGAGAAGCAGTGCAGTACAGGTGGAAGCAGATGGGCCTGGTCATAAGAGACCTACTGGGACGAGGCCACAGGACATATGCTTCATTTTTACTGTTTTGTTTTTAAAGAAGTTACTTGTTTTTCTAAGAAAATATATATATATATATATATATTACATTATAACTTACTGTGTTTGAAGAGAGATATGAAGAGAGAGTGAGAGAGAAACATCAATTTGCTTTTTCACTTATTTAGGCGTTCTTTGGTCAATTTTGGTATGTTTCTGTTACTGCACCTGGATCACGTCTGCAGCCTTAGTGAATGGATGTGATGCTGTAACCAAGTGAGATGCCCAGCCAGGGCCTGACTTGTTGATTTTTAAGTATCATGGCACCAATATTCCCAACTTCCATGCACTTGCTGTCTTTGGTTTTTTTGTGGTACGTGCAGACATAGATTTCTCTGAAACTTTTATGTGGTTACTTTGATCATTTATTGCCTGTGTGAGTTCAGGGATTTTTTAAAGGTTTTATTCATTTATTTGTAGAGAAAGGGGAAGGGAGTGAGAGGGGCAGAGAAATGCACCAATGTGTGATTTCCCCAGGAGCACCCCTACTGTGTACCTGGCTCACAACCCAGGCATGTGCCTGACCGGGAATCTGACCTGGAAGCCTTTGGTTCACAGGCAGGCACTTAGTCCACTGAGTCACAACAGCCGGGACTCAGTGTTTTATTTGTGTGCCTTGGAAAGACCTCCTCTGTGTACACATTTAGGGTGGGATGCAGGAAAGCAAAGACAACACAGAAAAAATGGGGGTTAATGAGGTGGAAAAGAAACTTTATACTTTGTTCACTGAGCACTAGATGCTATACAAATGAAGTTTTGTTTCATTTTGGTTTTTTTTTTTTTTTTTAGTTTGCACTTAAAAAACCTGTGTGAGTTTTTGTTTTTAGGAGTTTTTTACAAGGATGCTTTATATTTTAGTTTAAAATCTGTATGGTTTTATTAACAAATGTGCCCCAAATAAACTTAATATTTAAAAAAGGGAAAAGGAAAAGAGGAAAGAGAACAACATTGATCCACTTTACCATGAATCGTTGCCCTGTTTAGGTTTTACAGTCCCCAGCCACAACAGTTTTTCTTTGTCCTGGTGCAACCCAGAACGGCTGGAGTCTCACTGGGAAGCTGGTGCCGGCATGCGACAGACTTCAGGGAACAGTTTCCCATCCCAGATATCTGGCTGGTCCCCAGATGTGGCCTCTGGCCTCAGAGAGCCTCACATTTTCCAAGTGCCCCTTCCACTGCCAGGGTTGCAAGATGCTGGGTGGAAGCTCCAAGGTGGCTGCTCTAGCGCATGGCAGTGGGTGGAGAGGCCGGATCCCAGGTGTGCTGGGAGGAGATCAGTGGCCAGGGCGGTGGGGGCCCCTTCTGGGCCTATGATCTGGATCCATCCCGCTGAAGTCACTGGAGGCTGCTTTTGGGTTTCTTCATTGTGGAGTGAGGAGGGAGGCCATTGTGCCTTGGTGCAGGAGGGAGACTTCCAGGAGACTGGCAGTGCTGGCGGGATGGAGCCACGGAGGCAGGGTCTTTGGCGCTGTGCTTGTTTGCAGGGGACTGGACCTGCAGGAATGCTGAGGGAGAGGCCATCCAAAGTTTCCAGGACAGCCCTGAGGGCTTGACCAGCACTCTCTGGTGCTTCCCCTCGGTCTACGGGGATCTGTTCACTAACCAATGGGGGCGACTGTGGGAACGGAGAGGTTGGTGGCTGGTGCCCGCTCCAACATGCCAAGAGACCCAGGATTGGGGTGGCTGGATAGGGCACCAAGGACTTGACTGTCGTTGCTCCTGGGTTCTGTGTGTTGGTGGTGAATCAGCAAAGTTTTTCTGTCTTGATATGGAGATGTGAGGAGACAGAACCCCTCTGCCCACATGACAAAATGCGTGTCCACCTGAATTTCGGTCACTAGAGGGGATTTTTTTTGCCAAACCCCATTCCAAAGGTGAGGAGCAGCACCAGCTCTGCGTGGAGTAGTGCAGAGGGTTATGTGGGGAGGAACAGGGACACACATGGGTCCCGGCTGTGTGACTCGATTGAAGACATTTTCCTCTGAAGTCCTGCTATGACTTCGGGGGGTGCAGGGAGCTGTCCTGTGGGTGTGTCAGGTTGGCACCCTGCCTGTCTTGTCTGCTGCCTCCTCCTCTTCCATCTCTGCCCCAGAGGACCCACAGTCCCCAGCCTGCCCTGGGGACTCTGGCACCTGCCACCCATGGTTTTTGGCATCAAAAAGTGGGGATGGGATTCTCTGGCTGCCTGGGCAATGGTTCCCAGGGGGCCAAGGTTGACCAGTTGGCTGAGCCTGGACTTAGACCTGTGCCCACAGCACCCAGGTCAATTAGCAGATCGTCCCCTACTTGCCAACTTGCTCACCTAACACTCTACACACTGGCAGGTAATGGTTTTGTTACGTGGCAGGGGAGGATGGAAGGCAGAGGAGTTGTGTGGGGTGGGGCCACAGGGAGTAAATGTGACCACTTTTGAAGGTTTTCTGAATATGGCTTTTACAACAGCCTGTTACATTCAGGTGCACAATACAGTGGTTTACCCTTTCCCTTGCTTCCAATGCAGTCACCCCCACAAAGTCTGTTCACTTCTTGTCACCATGCAAACTATTGACATCACCAATGTACACCTCCCTGTGAAAAGAGAAAACAGGTGACCATGATTCATGTCATCATCATTGGAGGTATTACTGTTCCTATTGGTATCATTTATGGATGTTTTGCAGAGGCACCAGCTACTACAAAGCAAGGTGATTCTAGTCAAGTTTCACTGTCCACAAAGGATATCTATCTACTTGACCTAGGATGATATAAAGGGGGTCATGCTTCCCCTGAAGGACATTTGTTTTTTCTTAAGATCTTATTTACTTATTGATTTGTAGAGAGAGGGAAAGGGAGAAAGAGAGGAAGTGAAACATCAATGTGTGGTTGCCCCTCACACACCCCCAACCAGGGACCTGGCCCACAACCTACACATGTGCCCTAACTGGGAGTCAAAGCGGCAACCCTATGGTTCCCAGGCCAACTCTCAATACACTGAGCCACACCAGCCAGGGATCCTGCAGGTCATTTCTAAAGGCCCAGGAATGCTCTGCAGGTGTTGGGGTGGGAGCCCTGTGTGACATTTCCAAGTTCACCCAATGGCCCTGCATGGGCACTGTAAAAGTGTAGGGGGAGGTTCATTCCTTGACATGGTGAACATTCCCATCCCAGGAGCATTGGAACAGAAAAGGAAGGCAGGAAATACAGAGATAGGAGAAAGGAAGCGAGAATAAAGTATCCAAAGCTGCCTCCCAATGATAGTCCAATCCCTTTCCAAGCAGAGAACAGGCATAGGGAAGGAGGGGGGATGGGATGCACCAGGCACAGCAGTGAGTGGAAGGCAGTTTGGAGGTTCATGGCAGGTGCTCATAACAGCCATTGTCATTGATTTCATTTATGCATATCACTTAGAAATAGCACACAGAAGTACCTCAAATATAAATTTATTTCATGTACACAAGCTAAGGAGGTCACACCACTTGTAGAACATTGATGACTGTGGCTGGCCGAAATGTAAACTAGTGATTTCTTCCCACTCCTCCCTCTGCCATTGATTTTAATTTCTGCCAAATGCCAGTGGTGGTGTGGTGGCTGATCCTTGTTGAACTCCACACAGGCTAATTTCTGTGCATTCAGGGGAGACAAAACATAAAAAACAACAACAGAACTCTCAGAATTACACTCATGCCCAGTGTCATGAACTAAGTAGCTCCTTTGGTGTTTTTTCTTTTCCTCCCTTTCTTGTTCTCCCCTCCCACCCCACTCCATCCTCTCCTAGCCCACCTCACACCCCACTACCATCACCACCACTCTCTCCCCAGACCCCAACTGCAGACCACCCAATCTGCTGTCTCCATCTGGAGTTTCACGATTCTGGCTATTTCATAGGAATGGCATCATACTGTTTGTTATCTGGGGTGACTGGGCTCCTTTCACTTGGGACAAGTTTATCCATATTCATACAACTATCAGTTCTTCATTTCTTTCTGTGACTTCCAAATTTCCCATCAGAATGCTTACACGTAAAATAAATACTTGATAGTTTTCCACATGTTACTAAATATGGGATCCAGTCTTAGAAAACTGTAAGAACTTCTAATGTGCTTCTCTGGGGTGTCTTCTCTGAAGGTCTTCCATGAGTCAGGGTAGGCTTCAGCCAAAATACTAGGGTTCTAACACTGCAGGTTTTTTTTTTAACACCTGTTATCTCAGGTTTTGAGCTGTTGAAAAACAAGTAGGTGTCTGGAAAAACATTTTAAGAACAAAGGCAGGTCTGGTAGAAGACGGTGGTGTGGGCTGGCGCTAGCATCAGCTGGAAGGCAGAAAGACATGAGTGGGACTGTGGTCAGTTGGAATTCTGGAAAAGTTGGGTTAGAATGGCTTCAGTTTAAGTGTATTCTTGTATATTGTTCAAGAGACTGTTTAGGTCTCTTTAGCATGTATCGGTTCTGATTTCTCAAGAACACTTGTAGAAGAGACTGTCATTACTCCAGTGTATACTTTTGGCTCCTCTGCCATACATTAGTTGTCCACACAAGTGAGGATTTATTTCTGGGATTTCTATTTATTTCTATTTATCTTTGTGGGTTTTTTTAAATCAGGAGACAATACCATGCTGTTTTGAGAATTATATTTTTGTAGTGTGGTTTGAGATCTGGGATTAGAATCTCTCCAACATAGATTCTTTTTCTCAAGATTGGTTTGGCTATGGGGGGTCTTTTGTGGTTCCATATAAACTTTACAATTATTTGTTCCAGTTCTGAGAAGAATAAAATTGGCATTTTGATAGAAATTGCATTATATCTCTATGTTGCTTTAGAAAGTATGGTTATTAGTAAACAATTTACCAGTTCCAATTTATGAACATATATTATCCTTCTATTTTTTTTGTGCCTGTCCTCCTCAACTATTTTCTACAGAGTCATGCTTTTGCTACTACAGGTCTTTCACCTCTTTGACTTTGTTAATTTCTAGATATTTAATTCTTTCCATTCACTGTATTTATTCCTTCTTCAGATTTTTCATTATTAGTGTATATAAATGTGACACATTTGCATATATTAAGTTTGAATTTCGATACCACACGGAATTTATTTCATTAGTTCTATTCATTTTTTGTTTTGCAGGGTTCTCTTGTATTTCTACACATAGTCTGATGTCATCTGGAAACAGTGTCAGTTTTACTTTGATTGGAATGCCTTTTATTTTCTTTTCACATGTGTATGCTGTGGATACAAACTCTAGTACTCTGCTGAGTGATAGGGGAGAGAGTGGGCATTATTTTATCCCTCATCTTAAAGGGAAACTTTCTTTTTTCTACAATTGAGTATGATAATAGCTGTGGACTTGTCATATAGAGCCCTTAAGGAGTGAAGGGATTTTGATTTTATTAATTTTTTGTTGAGAATGTTTCAAAAATCATAAATGGATATTGAATTTTCCAAAATATTTTTCCTGCATGTTTTCAATAATTACATGAATATAATTCTTGCTTTTGTGATTTGATGAATCACAATGTTTTAAAAGATGCTGAAACACATGTGCATTTTGGGTATAACTCCTACTTGATGATGTATATTCTTTTAACATACTGTTAAATTCAGCTTTCTATTATTCTGTTAACAATTATGGCATCTGTGTTTGTTAGAAATATTGGCAGTAAGTCTAGTCCTTTGTTGTGTCTGTTTATTTTTTTTTAATCAGGTTACTGCTGGACTCATATGAATTTGGAAGTGTTATTCTGTAATTTTTAAAATAGTTTGAAAATAATGTGTATCAATTATTATTGTTACACATATATTGGTAGGCTTCCCCTATAAAGCCATCTGATCCTGGGATTTTGGTTCTGAGGAGCTTTGGTTACTGCCTCAACTTCATTGCTACGAATTTGTCCATACAGATTCTCTGTTTCTTTCTATTTGTTCCTTGGGGGATTCTGGTTTGACAACCCATTTTAACTAGATTGTCAAATTTGTTTGGTGTATATTTGTTTATAGAATTCTTTAATGATTTTCTTTATCTTTGGTGTCAGTTGACATTTTTCTTTTTCTTTTTGATTTGTTGATTTCTGTTCTCCCTTCTTTCCTCTTTTTGAGTTTTACTATATATTTTTCAATTTACCTTTCAGTGAATTAGCTTTTATTTTTTTTTAGTCCTTTTTCTGGTATTTTCCTTTCATTGTTTTGTGATGTGATTTTTGTTATATTTTTCTACTTATATATTTTTTAATTTGTCTTTGTCTCTGGTTACTTCATGGGTAAGTTTAAGTACATTTTTGGAAATTTTCCCTGCTCTTTTTGGTAGCCTTGCATAGCTATAGTGTTTTCTCTTCTAACTTCTTTTTCTTCATACCAGATTTTGTTAGGTTGTTTTTCAAGTTTTATGTGTCTCAAGGTAGATTTGGTTTTCTGTTTGTTTTCTTCTTTCAGCTATTGGTGTGTAGAAGCATGTTGTTTCATCTTCATACTCTTTTGTTTTTCCTCTTTTACTTTTATACTTAATTTTAATTCTATTTAACATGGTGGTCAGATACTAGGGTAGATATCCTTTAAGTTTCTTGACTTTACTGAGGCTTGTTTTGTGGCCTAGTACTGATCTATCTTGGAAAATGTTCCATTCAAACTAGGAGTAAATGTGTGCAGTGCAGTTTTTGCATTAAATGATTTATATTTGACTATCAAGTAAAGGCGATTTAATGTAGCAGTGAAGGCCACTATCTTCATATTAATATTTTCAATACAGTCTTTCAAGTATAATGATGCTTTGTAGACATCTCATATTAGTTTTAACTTTCAAGAATACTATTAAAGACTGGACTTTGGAGGGTAACACACAGTACAATATACACAATTCTTATAAAATTTTGCACTGAAAGACATGCAGTTTTATTAATCAGCAAGACTCCAATAAATCCAATACTTAAAAAGTATTGAGAGAATTGCTTTTCCAATCAGCCTATTACAATGGAGAAAACAATATTTGAATTTACATAACCTACCAGTGGCAGGTGAAAATTTGATCCCCTATGTTTTTATTTAAATATCAGTAAAGGTAACAGAGAATGAAGAGAGAGCTGGAAATAAGAAAGTTGGTGGTTTCCATCAGGGAACTCTCACCAGGTTTGTACAGCTGACCCTGTGGGCTGACTTGAGATTCTGGCCCTCTGTCCTCTGGGTGGCACAGGTTAATGCCACTGAAGTGGAGGTGGAAGGGCACCAGTGCAAGGCCAGCAGCTGCAGGGGAAGTGACAGAAAGAGTCCCCATCTCCAGACAGGACTGAACCAATGCCGGGGGTTGCCAGGCCCTCTTAACACACAACCAACCCAATGCTCGCCTCCCGTACCCACACTCTGGAAGAAAAAAGAGGACCTTTTTAAAAACAAAATTGTTTTGTCATTAATGCAGCCACTGGGAAACATTCCTCAGTGATAGACAGTCACAGAATCAGTAACTGGTAGTTGCAATGATATTATACACGTTAGAGTTCCTGTATCTAAGTGTGTATATATATATACACATAGAATTTATATATAATATATAAGTTAAAGGATATATAATATCAATGGAGAGAGAGACAGAGAAATTTATAACCTTAACACTGTTTACATGGAGAGAACTGTACTTAGAAAAATAAATTTCAAATGTTAATATTTACTCGCTGTTGCCCACCCCACCCATTTTTCCTGCCATATCCTGACCACCGCGCTGCCTCTGCCTTCCTCCCACAACCTCTCTTCTATCGCAGTAAAGCATTACCTGCAAGGGTGAAGAGCTGTCACATGAGCCACTTAGCCAGTATTGGACTGACTGGCCAGCTGGTCAACCTGTGCACGGTGGCCACACTTCCACGTTTGAGCCCCTAAATGGGTTCACTTTGCCCCACGCAACCGTTGCCCCGGCCACCAGATGTTCTCTTAGGATGAGGACAGCTTCAGGCAGCTGGTGCTCTACAGGCCCCACACAGGCCAGGGGGCTGCAGGTGGACCAGGGGTGGAGAAGGTAGAGGAGGAAGAGGTGGCCCAGAAGGTCAAAAAGGTGCCCCACTCTGACCCACCTGTGGGACAGTTCACTGGGGTCCTCAACTCCCTGTAGGGACTTCGGAATAAAGGTGGAGAATAATTGAGTCCGGGAGCCAGGAACCGGGTGCCCGTGTCCCACCTCACCTCGCCCTGCAGGGCCTGCACACGCCACCTGTGCACACCCTACCGAAGGAACTGGACTCAGAAAACGGGGAGCTATTGTCCTCTGGTGACCGTGACGCAGGTGATCGTGCCTTTGGGCTGAATAGAGTCTAGCGACCGATCAGGACTGAGAAAAGCCCTGCAGAGGCTCCTCGGATGAACAGACCCAAGGAGTGTCACAGACTGGCACCTAACGCCCTATCCATCCACCCCTTTTGCCCGGGGTTGGTGGCACCTCCGGAGCAAAACTCGGGAGAAAAAATAGAGGAAACCATGAAGGCTGAACATCTCCGCCCCAGGCAGGACTGCCTATGGGCTACAACCCCCAATTTTCCCAATGCCCCAGCGTGGCTGAGGTTGATCGGTCCGCACAGGGGCAACAGCACCAGCGAGTGCTGGAACATGGTCCAGGAAGTTCCACTTGAGGCCACGGCCACGGTTAAGCTCGCAGTTCGGATCCATGGCGAAGAGGTCAGAGGCTGACGCTGGGCACCACAGCAGGATCCCGCCAGCGCCAGCGCCTCGGGTCCACTGCAAATCACCTGGGCACACTGGGGCCAACTTGCCTCCCTCGCCAATCCAGAAGGGAGAAAGGACACAAAGTGGCCCCCTTCGCCTGGTGCAAACATCAGCGGGACTGATCCGGATCTGCGGCCCCAAGGGCAGCGCCCTAAGCCTCTCCCGAAGGACGACCTGGTCCCCTCACACCGCGTATGGCATCTCTTGTCCGGCAGAGCATGGATTGTGGAAGAAAAATCTGGAAAACCTGGTTTTGGTCGGCGGCAGGGGCAGGAAGCATGCAGGCAACACAGACTTAAAAGAATTTCCAAGCTTCCCAGTGAGGCTGGAGCCTTACAGAGCTCCCGGCAGGACCTGCAGGAATTGTGGCTGCTGAGCAGTGTCGGACCTAAACAGGGCGACTATTCATGAAACAAAAACCATGAATCTTCTTTTCTTTCACCTTTTTAAACTTTTTTTATTTTAACTACTGTTCAAGTACAGTTGTCTGTCTTTTCCTCCCATTCCAGCCCACCCACCCAACCCTCCCCACTTCCTTCCATTTCCACCCCCCACTAGTTTTTCTCCATGTGTCCTTTAAACTTGTTCCTCCAAACCCTTCCCCTTTTCCCCTGAAATTCCCTCTTCTCTCCCCTCTGGTCACTGTCAGCCTGTTCTCTATTTCAGTTTCTTTGGTTATATTTTCTTGTTTGTTTTGTTGTTTAGGTTCCTGTTAAAGGTAAGATAATATGGTATTTGTCTTTCACTGCCTGGCTCATTTCACTTACCCTCATGCTTTCCAGGTCCATCCATGCTGTCACAAAGGGTAAGAGCGCCTTCTTTCTTTCTTCTGCATAGAATTCCATCATGTAAATGTACCTTAGTTTTTGATCCATTCATTTACTGATGGGCATCTAGGTTGCTTCCAGCACTTGACTATTGTAAATAGGACTGATACGAATATTGGGGTGCATAGGTTCTTTTGGATTGGTGTTTCAGAGTTCTTAGGATATAATCCTAGCAGTGGAATTGCCAGTTCAAAAGGCAGATCCATTTTAAGTTTTCTGAGGAAATTCTATACTGTTTTCCATAGTGGTTGTATCAGTCTGCAATCCCACCAACAGTGCACTTAGGGTCCCCTTTTCTCCACAACCTCTCCAACACTTGTTTGTTGCTTTGTTTATGATGGCCATTCTGATGGGTGTGAAGTGGTATCTCATTGTGGTTTTAATGAAAATTTCTCTGATAGCTAGTGATACTGAGCAGCTTTTCATGTGTCTCTGGATCCTCTGTATGTCCTCCTTGGAGAAGTGTCTGTTCAAGTCCTTTGCCCATTTTTTAATTGGGTTGCTTGTCTTCTTAGAGTGGAGTGATGTGAGTTCTTTTATGTATTTTGGAGATTAAACCCTTGTCTGAGGTATCATTGGCAAATATGTTTTCCCATATGATTGGTTATCATTTAATTTTAATACTATTTTATTTAGCTGTGCAGAAACTTTTTATTTTGATGAGAAACCATTGTTAATCTTTCCTTTATGTTCCTTGCTCTAGGGGACATATCAGTGGAAATGTTGCTGTGTGAAATAGCAGATTTTCCTGCCTCTGTTCTCCTCTAGGATTTTAATGGTGTCATGGCTTATATTTAAATCCCTTATCCACGTTGAATTTGTTTTTGTGTATGGTGTAAGTTGGTGCTGGAGCTTCATTTTTTTTTTTGCATGTAGCTGTCCAGCTCTCCCAACACCATTTGTTGAAGAGGCTATTTTTATTCCAGTTTATGTTGCTGCCCCCTTTGTTGAATATTAATTGACCATAGATACTTGGGTTTATTTCTGGGCTCTCTATGCTGTTCCATTGGTCCATGTGCCTGTTTTTATGCCAGTACCAGGCTATTTTGATTACAGTGGCCTTGTAGTATAGTTTAGTGTCAGGTATTGTGATCCCTCCTACTTTGTTCTTCTTTCTCAAAATGCAGCAGCTCTTTGGAGTCATTTATGGTTCCATATAAATTTTTGAAATGTTTGTTCTATGTCTGTGAAATATGCCATTAGTACTTTAATAGGTATTGCATTGAATGTGTAATTTGCTTTGGGTAGCATGGACATTTTGATGATGTTAATTCTTCCAATCCATGAACATGGTATATGTTTCCACTTGTTTGTTTCTTCTTTGTGTTGTTTCTTCAGTGCTGTGTAGTTTTCTGCATACAGGTCTTTTACCTCCTTGGTTAGGTTTATTCCTATGTATTTTAATTTTCTTTTTGCTATATCAAATGGGATTTTTTTTTCTTGATTTCGGCTTTGCTGTTTCATTGTTGGTATACAACATATCTTTGAGTTTTGGGTATTGACTTTGTATCTCACTGTTTTCCCAAATTCATTTATTAGGTTGAGCAGTTTTTTGGTGGAGTCTATAGAATTTTCTATGTACACTAGCATGTCATCTGCAAACAATGACAGTTTTGTTTCCTCCTTTCCAATTTTGATGCCTTTTATTTCCTTTTCTTGTCTGAACACTGTGGCTAAAACTTCCAATACTATGTGGAATAGAAGTGGTGAAATTGAACAACCTTGTCTTGTTCCTGATCTTAGTGGAAAAGATTTTCGTTTTTGCCCAGTGAGTATGATGTTGGCTGTAGGTCTCTCCCATATGACCTTTATTATGTTGAGGAATGCTCCCTCTATTCCCACTTTGCTGAGTGTTTTTATCATACATGGGCGCTGTACTTTATCAAATGCTTTTTCCTCATCTATTGGTATGATCATGTGATTTTTGTTCTTGCTTTTGTTTATGTGATGTATTGCATGTATTGATTTGTGAATACTTTACCATCTTCGCATCCCTGGGATGAATCCCACTTGGTCATGGTGTATGATCTTTTTAATGTATTGTTGGATGGAATTTGCCAATATTTTGTGGAGGATTTTAGCGTCTATGTTCTTCACTGGTATTGGCCTGAAGTTTTCTTTCTTTGTTGTGTCTTTATCTGGTTTTGGGATTAGGATGATGCTGGTTTCATAAAAAAGAGTTTGGGAGTTTTCCATCATTTTGGAATTTTTGTAATAGTCTGTGAAGGATAGGGGTTAGCTCTTCCTTAAATGCTTTGTAGAATTCTCCTGTGAAACTGTCTGGTCCAGGGCTTTTGTGTGTTGGGAGTTTTTTGATTACCACTTCAATTTCATCAGCTGTTATTGGTGTGTTCAGGCTTTCTGCTGCTTCTTCATTGAGTTTTGGAACATTATATTTTTCTAGAAATTTGTCTATTTCACCTACGTTTTCAAATTTCTTGCCATACAGTTCTTCATAGTAATTTCTTGCAATCCTTTGTATTTCTGTGGTGTCAGTTGTAATCTCTCCTGTTTCATTTCTGATTGTGTTTACTTGGGTCCTCTCTCTTCTTTTCTTGATGAGCCTACTTACAGGCTTGTCGATTTTGTTTATCTTTTCAAAGAACCAGTTCTTGGATTCATTGATCCTTAGAATTGTGCTTTTAGTCTCTACGTCATTTAATTCTGCTCTGGTCTTGGTTACTTCCTCCCTTCTACTTGCCCTGGGCTGTCTTTGTTGTTGTTCCTTGAGTTCTTGTAGGCATAGGGTTAGGATGTTTCTTTGAAATGTTTCTATCTTTTTGGGGTATCCCTGTATCACTATGAACTTCCCTCTGAGGACTGCCTTCGCTGTATCCCATAAGTTTTGGGTTGTTGTGAGTTCATTTTCTTTTGTTTCCAGAAACTTTTTGATTTCTTCCCTAATTTCATTCTTGACCCATTCAAGAATTGTTTAATAGCATGCTATTCATGTCCATGATTTTGAGTAGTTGTTTGTTTGTTTTTTTTCCTTTGGGGTTGGTTTCTAGTTTCAGTTCCTTGTGGGCAGAGAAAATGCTTGGTATGATTTCAGTTTTCTTGAATTTGTTGAGGCATGTTTTGTGTCCTATCATGTGGTCTAGCTTTGAGAATATTCCATGTGCGTTTGAAAAGAATGTGTATTTAGCTTCTTTGGGATGGAGAGTTCTGTATATATCAGTTAAGTCCATTTCATGTAGGGCATTGTTCAATGCCACAATATCTTTGTTGATATTTTGATTTGAAGATCTGTCCATTTTGGACAGTGGGGTGTTAAAATCCCCTACTATAATTGTGGTGCTGTCAATATGTTTCTTGAAGTCCTCTAAGGTTTTCTTTTTGTATTTGGGTGCTCTTATATTGGGTGCATATATATTTACAATGTTTAAGTCTTCTTGGTGGAATCTTCCTTTGAGTATTATGTAGTGACATCTGGGTCTCTCTTTAGACCCTTTTTTGAAGTCTATTTTGTCTGATATGAGTATTGCTACCCCAGCTTTTTTTTTCCCCATCTGTGTGCTTGGAAAATTTGTTTCCAACCCTTCACTTTCAGTCTGTGTAGGTCTTTTTTTGCTAGGGTGGGTCTCTTGTAGGCAGCATATGTGTGGATCATCCTTTCTTACCCATTCAGCTATACTGAGTCTTTTGACTGGAGTATTTAACCAATTTATGTTTAAGGTTATTATTGATAGGTACTTATTCATTATCATTATCGTACCTGTGTTCCTCTCTCTCTCTCTCTTCCTTCCTTTCCTTAAAGTAGTCAATTTAGCATCTCTTGCAGAGCTGGTTTGGTGGAGGTGTATTCTTTTAGACTTTTTTTGTGTGTGTCTGGGCAGCTCCTTATTTGGCCTTCTCTCTTGATTGGACCATTGCTGGGTAAAAGACCCTTGGCTGCAGGCCTCTGGTTCTCATTACTTGGAATATTTCTTGCCATTCTTTTCTGGCTTGGAGGGTTTCCATGGTGAAGTCAGCTGCTAACCTTATCAGGGCTCCCTTGTATGTTACTTCCTGTTTCTCCCTTGCAGCCTTTAAGATTTTCACTTTATCTGGGAATTTTGCCATTTTAATTATGATGTGCCTTGAAGTGGTCCTCTTTGGGTTACTCTTGATTGGGACTATCTGTTTCCTGGATTTGTATCACTTTTTCTCTCATCAAACTAGGGACGTTTTACATCATTACTTTTTCAAATAGGCTTTCTATCCCTCACTTCTCTTCTCCTTCTCTTTATCCCTATTATATGGATATTATTTTGCTTCATATTGTGTTGCATTTCTCTTAATTCCTCTGCATTCTTTCTGAGCTTCTTTTCCTTTTCTTGATCTTTCTGGTTCTTTTTTTTTCTACTTTGTCCTTGAGCTCACTGATCTGATTTTTTGCTTCATTGAGCCTCCTTTTGATTCCTTCTACTATGTTCTTCAGTTCAGAAATTGTATTCTTCATTACCTCTTGACCCTTGTTGATAGTTTCTGTTTCCTTTTCTATGTTGATATAGTTTGGAGTGGGTTCATTGTAGTTTCCCTGTAGTTTTTGGTAATTCTCTGTGAGCTCATTGAGCTTCCTTGTAGCCATTGCTTTGAACTCAATATCTGATAGTTGAGTTACCTCTATTTCATTTAGCATTCTTTCTGAGGCTTTCTCCTTTCCTTTCATTTGGGGAT
Source organism: Phyllostomus discolor (assembly GCF_004126475.2). Taxonomy (NCBI): domain Eukaryota; kingdom Metazoa; phylum Chordata; class Mammalia; order Chiroptera; family Phyllostomidae; genus Phyllostomus; species Phyllostomus discolor. The sequence continues at coordinate 8,893 of NW_023397489.1, read as the reverse complement.
TGTTTCTTTGTCTTCCCATTGCTTGTGAGACTCCTCTTGTTAGCTTCAGCTTCTTCAATTGATCTGTTGTGGCTCCTTGGGTTTACGGTATGAACTTCTGTGGTAAAATACCTGTGAGACTCAGTGATGCAGTCTCCTTGATGCCCCGATTTCACTGGTCTTGGGCTGTCATTTAAGTTGGCTCTGTGTTTGTCTTTGTTTTAATTGTTGCTGGGTCTTTCATTGGTGGGTCCTTCCCCCCAGCTGGTTAACTGAGGGTCAGTCTGTCCACCATCTCTTGTATTTTATTGTTCTAATGAGGGCAGGTTATGTAGAAGCTACTTCTTCTGCATGCCCAAGGTTTTGGGGATTCTCTCTTGCTCTTGTTCAGCTGTTTGTTCTCGGTAATTGCTCCACTATTTAGTTGTACTTCCAGATAGGTCCTGGATTGAAGTTAGTGTGGCTTCCATTCCCTCCTTCCCCTTCTTCTGATGTTACCTGTTGGTGGTTCCTGTGTTGTTGAATTTCCTCTTCCAGTGGGCACCCTGGTGTTCACAGGTTCTGCCTACTCTTCTCTGTGATCAGTGGGAGGGGGAAGGCAAAATGGCTTAAGACAGTAAGAGGGTATTCTATGATATTTACAGTAGGAACCGGTAGAGAAGAGATAGAAGATCCTTTGGCTATGTATAGTGTTAACCATGATATTCCACCCAACTAGCCAGTTTTTAGGCAGGATGGAAAGAAGATAAGACTCGTGTTGGGGAGGGAACGTTTGTGAGTGCGATCTAGAAGCCAGTGACGTTGTGGGAGGTCAGATTCTGAGGTAAGGTGAGAGTAAAGCATAGTAAATAGATGTAGTGTGTGAGAGAATAGAGTGGACCACTACAGTAATAGACTTCAGGAAACCATGAAGTGGGCTAAGACCTGGGAGGAGTATTGTGTAGTATTTATAATTGTATGGAACAGCTATTACTTACAATAATATCAGAGCAAGAATCATATGACACAATCTATGTGATGTGGGTAACAAAAATAGGCAGTATAGGACCTTGACTAGAGTGCTAATGGAACACAAGTGAAGTGAAGGGCAGTGAATTAGCAATACACTATGAAAGAGAAATAGGGGCCACCTGTAAAATGATACAATATAACCAAGCAAGCAAAGAAGATTAAACAGAAAGATGAGGAACACACAAATACTATTAAAATAAAAGATGTAAAAATAATTTAAAAAATAGTAACACAAATATGCAATAACGTGAAGGTTCTCTGTAATAGCAAAGTAAAATTTGTCTCACTGTCTCAGTTGTTGAGATACCCCCTCTTTGGGTCCAACTCTGGTCTTTTCACAGATCCAAATTTTTTCGTCTCACTTGTGGGTTATTAAAAAAAAAAGTAGAAGGAAGAAAGACAAGATAAAATTGGAAAGAAAGGAAGAAGGGATAAAAGAAGAAGGAAGGAGAGAGAGATGAAAAAGGAATTCAGAGATAAAAAATAATAAAAATTAAAAAATAAATAATTACTTAAACACACATTAAAAAACTCCTTGCTGGTTTCAAACTGGCCACACTGGTTTTTCTGTTGCTGCTGGCTGCAGCAGGCTGAGGGGATTTTTTCCCTTCCCAATCTGCACTCACTCAACTTTGTGCACACTCTTCGCAGGGCCAGCCACACACTACCCCCAGTGCTGGCCTGGCTTTTCTCTGCGGGGCCTTGGGTGTGGGATCCAGGCCTTCCTCAGAGCCCACTCTCCTGGAGATTACCACTGTGGGCTAGGGCCTTCTGCAGAGTGCACTCTTCCCAAGGTGCTGGCACGCCCACTCGGCCAGGCTGCCTCCAGCCCCAAGGGCTCAGGTGCCCGGCCTTCCCAGTGCCATGGGGGTGTGCAGGGATTCCCACACCACTTCAGGAGCACTGCCAGGCTGGGTGGGGAGGAGGCCGGAGCGATGGCTGCAGGAGAATTCCCCAAACAATATCTCTTTTTTCACTTTTTCTTTTTGAGAAATTCCTCCTACTCAAGCCTGCTGCTCGGTACAGCAGTCAGGCCTCTTGCACAGCTCAATTCTCCAGCCAGACCAGGGACTATTGGACTCAGAGCCCCTCACTGTGTGACTCTTAACTCTCCCCAACATGCATCCAAAGACTCTGTGGGTGCTCACAGCCCCTGTGTGTTTGCCGCTTAGTTCTTACCCCTCTCTGGGACTTCAAGCAACCAGGTCTCTCCTGGTGTTGCTCAAACCTTGTTTGTCTGGCGAGGGAGCAGTTGACTCACCTCTCTCCTAAAAACCCTGTGGCAGACCTGGCAGGCGCTGGACCTGGGACTGTGGCCGCCCTGGAACCCGTGCTGGTTCTAGCACCTTATTGTCCTGAAGCACTCTGCTTGCCATCTGGTTTTCCAATGTCTGCTACAATTGTTGGTCATCTATTTTCATATATGCTGCGGTACTGTTGGCTGTTTGCTCTGTTCCTCCATACATCAGCTAGGTTTTTCCCCTGCGTGTAGGGGAAAGTAGATTCTGCCCCCTCCTACCTCGCCACCATCCCCCGCCTCCACCTATCTTTTATTTTTAAAAAAGTAAATGTATTGGGTTGGCCAAAATGTTCGCTTAGTTTGTAGGGAAAAATAAAAGAAACTTCATTTTCACCAAAAACTATTTCAACAACATATTCACCCTCTTGTTCCATGACCTTCTGCCATCTTTCAAGCAACTTCCCAGTTCCATCTGCCCACAAGTTTTCATCTTTCTGAACAAAGCACTCTTCCAGATGCCCTTTGCAGTCTTCAAGGTTTTAATACAACATAAAGTGAAATACTAAAATAAAAAAGAATCCTTATGGAACTCCCAAAAGTGAAAACAAAGAACCCATACAGGATTTTAAATGTACAACTCAAAGAAAGATACTGTCCATGTGTCATGTAGTGCTACCACATAGGGTGTGAGGTCTCTTCCTCCGCATTTATTACTTGCCTTTATTCTTCTGTTGTCTGTTTCTGTCCCAGCTACCCCCATCCTGAAACTCTCATTTCCAAAACAGGAAGGAGACCTTTCCAACGTTGACACCCAAAACCCATAAGCCATACAAAAAAGCCCAAAGACAAGAGGAGGGTGAGTGTGCAGAAGATTGGTGCAATGTCATTTGGTTGTGGACTTCAGCACTACTTACCTTAAACACAGCAACATAAGGAAGGTGAGGGGAGTATGTGTGTTTGAAATGTGGCAAATGTAAATAATGAAGTGTCTCATGAAACTTAAAAATCAATGCGCTGAGGCTTGGCTGGATAGCACAGTTTGTAAGAGCATTGTCCCTGTGTGCCAACATGACAGGTTTGACCTGAGGTCCAGTTGTAAGGCATATACAAGAATTGACCAATGAATGCCTAAATGAGTAGAAAAACAAATTAATCTCACCCTATATTTTCTATTTCTCTTTACTTATCTCTTCAAAATCAGTAAATATATAAAAATTGAAATAGTTTTAGAAGCAAGTGACTTGCTTAAAACTACTCAACAACAAAAATGAAGCATGTGGCCTGTGGCCTAGTTTTCCTAGACTGGGGGTGACCAACTCCCATCTTCATCCTCCTACACCACACCCCTCTCACGGACCATGAAAGAGTGGACAGAGTGTAAGAGGTCATTGTCACAGTCACTTAGGGGGAAACAACTGTGAGGAGGTCCTAGGGCCACATTCTTCTGGAATTCTTGAAACTCTTCCCCAGCCCTGTGCTCTGATCCTCACCTCACATGTCATGTTCCTGGGATCACTTCCTGCACAACATACAGCTGTGGACCGAGTTATAGGTCAGATGGCAGGTGTGTGCCCATGCTGTCATCCTGTCTGGGCAGAGAATCCAGCCAAGGTTAGGAAGAGGCAGATACATAGGAGATCTCCAGAGACTTTGATGAAAGGTGATAAAAGTCTCTGGGGAAGAAGGGAGGTCAGCCAGCCTTGCCCTCGCTCATGCTTTATCCCCCATTCCCCAGTGGCTGAGTGTCAATGAAGTGACTGTGCACATTGCCCCATGATCATATCAAACTGGTAGAAAGATAGATATAATGAAATTTGCTCATATACCTTATAAACATTTAATATCCCAAACTTATATGGAAATGATTAAATTTAATGCCAGAAAACAAGGTATCCATTTAAAAATGGAGAAGGACCTGAGTGGACACTTCTCTAAAGAGGACATAGAAATGTTTCAAAGACATATGAAAAGATGCTCAATGTCACTACTTGTCAGAAAATGCAAGAGAAAACCTACTATATTAAAAGTCACTTTCCAGGTGTTTTGAAGTATTTATTTAGGCAACGGAACTTGCACAGTTATTCACATAGTAAATTCCTGGTAAAATGCTTTATAAATATCAGGTCCATATATTTTAATGTACCAGCTAAGGACATAAGTTTTATTAATTCATTAATACATAGTATTATAAATTAAAGTTGCCATTCTTTAAACATTTCATTCCAGATTTTAATATCCAAAAGACCTGCTGAGACAAGCCTTTTTGAAATACTGGTATTTATGGTGAAAAAAAAAGATAAGTTTCCTATTTTAAAGTGACACCAATTATCTCTATAAGTTCTAAAATTTAAACTTCAAACAATGTACCATTTTAGCTCTTCATAGCATACATAAGTATAACAAAAAATGGAAAGAGAGTGGAGATAAACTTGGAAAAAGCAATAAGCTTCCTCTCCAGGGTTTCTCACCATGTTTCGTACAAGTGACTGAGTGGAGCTGGACATTCTGGGGTGTGGCCACATGTCCCCTTTGTGGGACAAAACAATGAGAGTGAAGGTAAAAGGAGCAGGCAACAGAGGGGGGCCAGCACCTGGCATGAGTAAAAGCGGAAGAAGCTACAACTTAAAAGACAAGTCAACAAATTCAGGATTCTGCCAGAAATTTCTCACCCACAAACAAAGGCTCTGGAAACCAAGCTAATTTCTCTAGAAGCATGAGGTTTTCTTCAGCACAGAAAAAATTACTCCAGTTTCTATGTGGTCCTGTGATCCTGCCCTCTAGTAAGCATTGAAATATGCCACGAGATGCACCAAAGGATATGAAAATGCCATAAGTGACATATGAAAATCCAACCACAAGTGTTGGGGGGCTCCGCCTGCAGAGCACCCCCCACCTCCCCAGCTGCCACTGATGAGAGTAAGTCTACCAAGACCTGATCTGCTTGGAGAGAAAAGGTGGCCCATCTCTGGAAGGAGAAGGGCCAAGAACCTCTTCTTCAATGGGCTTTTATTGGGTTCATTTGCACAAGAATACAGGTAAGGCTCATTAATCATTGTCAGGCAGTAAGGATCAAACAATAGATAAGAACTCTAAGGGGCTATATTGAGTCAGGGTCAGATAGCTAAACAACTATAACCTTTGAGGAACGAGCTCACTTCTTGCTTGCACCCTTATCATTTAATTGAGAGCCTTCTAAACAAAGCAGGTTTCACAGGATTTTACATATTCTTTCTTAGGCCTGATTGCCTGGGGAACCCATCCTTGCCAGCACAGGGCTGCACCACCCTCTGTCATTGTTTCAGGCTTAAGTCAGGCAGGGCAGGTAGGCAGCCAAGGAATTAGGAGACTTCTTGCAGAGAGAATGAGGACTCAGGCTACATCAGGGGGAAGGGGGAAGGGTCCATCTCCCCCTTTTGCTGTAGCCCCCCAAGTCCTTCCTTGGGGGCCTCCCACATGATCGTGCCTGGCTTAGGTTATTCCCCCCTTTGGGCAATCTTACACATGATTGGTAACTGAGCAAGCATTGGGGGCCAGTTATGGATGAAGGAAAAGGAGCAGAGGCGCCACTCCTGCCAGGGAGGTAAGCTTTGTCTCCCCAGTGGCTTATGGTGTGAAGGTGGCTCACCCAGCCTTAGTCATTGGGGGTGGTTACAGCTTCTGAAACCAGTCAGGTTGGTTCCCAACACGCAAGTAACGTATTTCCGAGTGTCATGCTCTCTTCATAAAACTGAAGTTAACAGCTTTTCTCTGCACTGTACACTGCCAGTTGTTGCAGAATGTGCCTGCATGTAGCCTGTGTATCATACACATTGTGGAATGACAAGAGTTCATTCAAAATCACCCCAAATGTCTGAGTGGGCCTGAGGATTTTTGCTGCCCACAGTTGTCAAATCTGGCCAACCAAAAAACACAAGTCAGGACCACATAAATGGCATAACGAACTCTTTGAAAGTCACTGTCCATGTGCTTTTTTATATGCAGAATGGCCACAGGGCAGTAAGGAAAAGGGCAGAGTGCTTTATGTGGGGAGGTGGAAATTCATAAAATTGAACAACCACAGCCAGTGGAGCGTACATTCGGCAGGATGAAAAAACAAGAGAAAACCTGCAAGTGCTGGTTCATTTAACCCTTCTAAAAGTATGCCAGGTTCATTTTCTACCACCCACTTTTCAGAGATAGAAATGGAGTCTCACAGAGATGAAGGAATATTCCCAGGACACAAACTGGATGTTGACAGACTTATCTTGAGCTGAGGGGATGGCCAGTGCCCACCTCCTGTAAACCTGGTCCAGAATGTGTTTGGTGGTGTTGAGTGACACTGAAGTGAACAGGGAGGTGAATGATTTGAATGATATAAACCACAGGTGGCAAACACAAGGCCACAGGCCGATTCTGGCCCCGGCCTTCTTTAACTGGCCTGACATCCTGTTTCCACCAGCGGCAGTGCCGAGCTGAACATCACCGTACCTTAAGGAGTAGTATGTTTATACAGTCCTAAAATTATCTTTGGCCCTTTGAACACCCACCAGGAGGCTGATGTGGCCCAGGTGAAAATGAGTTGGCACCCCTAATGTAAAGGCTGGTACCATAGACACTATGGACACTTTGCACCGTTACCATTTCCAAAGGACCCTGAAGGTGCAAGAAGACTCATCCAGAAAACCTCCAATGTCCCTCCAGACTTTCTCCAAGCTTTACTCATTATTACACTTAAGAAGATTTATATGTAAAAGAGCAAGAAATGAGTAAGATACCTATGGTTCCTGTGCAACTTCTCACCTCAATGACCAAAACTTTCTAGGTCAGCAACTGGGGCCACACTCGTTTTCATAATGTCCCATAAGGGAGGCCACTTGCCACAGTGATGCAATCCTACAGTGCCACTGGAGCATCACATGATTCAACTCAATTCAGTCTTTATGATATTTTCATGTTTGGCTCAGTACATTCATTCAGAGGGAGATGCTGTTAGAAAGACATGCATGTGAGATCATTTCATATGTTTAGCTACAGCCTGATTCCAAACAGAATATGCTGTAAGCTGTCACCACGTCATGAGCTCTCTGATATGGGGCACTTTCTTCATCGCCTGACATGAAGGTATCTTCGTTTAATTTAAATAACCTGTGTGTCAGTCTTCCCATGCTATCACAGTGGTCATGGGTGGAGCACTTGTTTCAATGACAGTTGATCCTGTCAGGTGTTTAGTAGAAAAAAGTTTATTTTTCCTTCTTCGGTCACCCTAACAGAGTTTTTCCTTGGAACAGGCTATCTCTCATTCTGGAATCTTGAAGTTTGGGACTTGTAGAAATCTGGATCTCCCTAAGGACTACAGCAAAACTCAGTTTAAAGTACACAAATATACCTTAGTTTGACTCGAGAGGATTGTCATTGGGTGTGTTGTTTCTTGTGCACGTCTCCACATTAGGAGGAAACCATTCTCTGATTTTTCCCTCTATTTCTGATCAAGTCTTAGACTTAACAAAAGGTGGTTCATCCAGACTTTAAGGTGTATGTAGTTTCTAGTCTGTGGTTCCTTGAGCAGCCATGTTAAATCTCCAGGCCTCTCTTTTCTGAATCTATTATCTCTAAGACTTCTGTTCTTCATTCTATAAGCAGGTTGTTTGTCATGGACCACTGGAAAAATGGTCTTAAATACAGACTACTCACACAGGGAGTGTGGTTGTTCTCAGCGAAACAGAAACGTCGATGAAAAATTTTCCACACCACTAATATCACATTAATTGATAGCTGCATATTTTCATCTTGTGCACAGGTGTTTGTTTTCCAAAACATGCCCCTGAAGGGCTGGGTGTTTTCCTGGCAAGCCTAGAAGTTATTTTCTGGTGGTTCATGGCGTGATGTGCCTAGGATCTGTCCTTTCTCTATCACATATTGTAAAATGGTATCAGCTAGTCATGGATGAGGCTTGCCACGAGGGCTTGCAGAAGGCAGTGCAGAGTGCCTGTAGTGTCCATGGTCCAAATCTAATGTTGGAAGAAACACTGTTTACATGACTACCTACCCTTTTACGTTTCTCACATTCTACAAGCAACCCAGCACTCCTTGATCGTGTTTCACTAGGTGAGCACTGGCAAAGTCCTTGGCACATGGTGATCTGCCCATTTCTAGATGTGTCCTGGGGTTTACCCTCATGTCTCTGAGCCTCAGTTTGCTTCTCTGAAAAACGGTGTTTGAGAGTATTTGTATAGATTTGGATGGATCTATTGATCAGTCCCAGCAGGTGCTTACCTGGTCAGGGTCCTGCAGGCTCTACTGCTGAACATGCTGGTGCTTGTTCAAGCTTTATGAAAATTTCCACTCACTCATGAATAGCCTTCGCCTCCACGTCTTCACTTGCCTGTGGCCCTCAAAGTATGGAGAAAGACCTACAAACCAACTGCCAAGGGTCTGAGATGCCTTTTATCGGTCCTGGTTTCTTTTAGTGTGGCCCAATGAGGAGATCTCTAGGGCCGGCAGAAAAGGCCCAGGCCGCTCAGATACTTGGCAATAATTTGGGTGCAGTCCATTCATTCAGCTCTGTATCTGATGCAGTTTATTCAGGTCAGCCCTCCTGACAACTTATTGCTCTTCAGTTTTCGGGCAGAGACCAGTCAAATTACAACATCAATGTGAGGTCTCCCCATATGTCCTAGAGGACAT